>NC_047047.1:22262505-22562505 GCF_011762595.2 Tursiops truncatus
AAGGAGAAGTTGTCAAGGAGACAATGGATATAGATGTCTGGAGTTTAGAGTGAGATCTGACCTAAACATATAAATCTTTGTCTCTGTTCATAGGTGTCAATTAATATGTATGTGATTACTTAGGGAAATAGTATAGAGTGCAAAGAAGAGAGACTTTAGACAGAGTCTTGAAGAATTCCAATCAGTAGAGAGGTAAGTCTCCAAAAGGAGGCACAGAATGGGTAGCTTAACATGAGAGAAGAAAAGCAAATGAGAAGCGACCAGGAAGCCAAGGGAAAATATGTCAACAAGAATGAATGCTGCTTAGAAGACAAGTAATATGATGGTTGGTAAATAGCCAAAAGACTTAGAAAAATGAGTTTGATTGGTGACCGGCATGAACAATTTAGAGTGATGGACTAAATTAATGACTAAGTTGAGAACTGTTTAAAAGGGCAGAAAATGAAAAGAGTCAATATGGACAGCTCTTATAATAAGTTTGTCTATGAAACTGGAAGAACTTTAACTTGGTTCCTAATTTTCAGACACTGTTACTTTGAACAACTAAAAACAGGAAGAAAAATTTAAGAAATAAAAATATTTGAAGATTATTAAATGCTAAATTTCTCACTGTATGAGTACAGTTTTATTTAGCACAGATCTTTTTGTAATTCACATTTTTTTAATAGACACCATGCTTAATCATCCTCAAGAGTCTGCCACTGTGATTCAAAGATGTTTCATATTCCATTTAAAATATCAAGCATCTGAAATAAATAAAAGAATATATTAGTCCACCTCCTGGAGCTTTGTGATATTTTAATGAAAACAACACTAATAATGGACTCATTAACACTTGCCTCTGTCATCTATAGACATTCCTGGGTCTGTAGCCAAATACAGTATAACTTCCACCAAGAGGATGTAAGTGATTAAAGCTGGAATTCCTCAAGTTTATAGCAAATGCTCCCCAAATCTTTTGTTCTGCTGCATTTTTTGTTGAATAGTCTCAAGAAATCCATTTCAACAGTGATGGTAACTTATACAATCATCTTGAAGGTGTTATTTGATGGGTTCTAGAAAATTTCCTTTTGCTATAATACTTTGCTCATCAGAAGGTTGCTAACAGAGACATCACACATTGTGAAATACACGTTCTATTGGGATAAAGACTGGTCTTGGTTGAAATGAAAATATTCCATAGAAGAAAGATGAGTTACCTCATGTCTATTATTAACACTTTACTACTAAAGAGTTTATCTGCTCTTATCCACAGTGACAGTGAGGTGATATCAGCTTATTATATAATGAGACATATTATGAAGAACTTTTGAAGGCAGAGGGGCAGAACAAAATTTCCAGAGCTAAAGCACTATCTATAGAGGGTGAATGAAAAATCATTATTTAAAAGATGTTTTCCTTGAATTCAACTTTCCAGTGATCTCTTATTTTATTAACAACAACAAACTAAAACATATAGAATGCTTGCTATGTGCCCAGCAGTATGCCAAGTTTGCATGATTACTAAGGGCTGAAGCATTACACTAACTAGGCTATTTAACTTCGGATTCTGAGTTTTCAACCCCCTCAATCATTATGACATCTGCCTATCCCAAAATTGTTGATGCAAATTGTTTAATAAACATACAGATACTTATTTAGATAGTGGCAAAACACATGAATAGGTAGCTTAGGCAAAGAATAATAAAATTAATAAAGATACAAAACAAATTTGATCTCATTAACAGCCCAGTAAGTGCAACTTAAAAACAAAATAACATCTTATATGTAAATTCATTAAGAAATGAAATGCAAATGATTGTACCACAAATTGGATTTCTTTTAGTACTTTGGTATTCTTGAACCATGTGGGGCTCATGTACGATGAATTGACTCACTCAGCAGACATTCCTAGCTACGTTGTCTCTTTTATAGAGAAGAGACAAGGAAAGCTGCTTTCCTTTGAGCTCGGTTGGGCTTAGGGAATCTTAGCCTTGTCTTAGGGAATCTTATTTCCCCATTCTTCATTTTTTTCTTCTGATCTTTTTTTTTTTTTTTGCTTCTAAGGAAGTATTTGACTTTTTTCGCCTTTCTTCCTCTCCCAACGTAACAATCATGGTAACAGAATGCTACTGCTGATTTACCAATGTATTTAATGTAAGTAAAAAAGGAGAACAAAAAAAAAAGAACAATTTTATAGAAACTAGAAAACTAAACACTCTATATTCTTATACAACTTCTAGTCAGGCATGAACTTTCAACACATTTCTCATCAATGAGAAGTCAGAAGTCTACAAGGAATTACTTGCCTATCTACATACAAAGGCAAAGGTTTGAAAGGAAGCTTTGCACTTTCAATTCAATCCAGTCTGGTGCCTAGATACTTTGCAACAGCAAAGGAATCATGACCATGAGGTAGCACTAAAGATGGCACAACAAAAGAACAGAAAGAACTTGTGTTACTGATGATGTCATTGTGCTACTGTACTAGCCCTGAACTTTATATTATGTGAGACAAACAAAACACTTATTTAAGTAATTATTATAGGATGTTCAGTTATTGACAGCCAAATGCTTTCAATCTCTGCAGAGTGATTTGTCTCTATGTCTCAATAATCTTTAGAATGACGAGAACTTATATTAAGTTATTTAAATTCTGGGAATTATTCCAAAGAGATCAATTTATACAAGACCTGTATGCCCTAAAATGAATGAATTTGAATAAGAAATTATATTATATGAAAAACTGTTTATTTCAGCACTATTTATAATACTGAAAAGTAGAAAAAATTAAATGGTAAGTAGGGGTTGAAACATAAATTAAACAAGTGATATTTATTTAATGGACTGTTATCTGACAACAAAATGACCCTTGAAAGTGAATAATACTAAGAGAAAACATGTTTTAATATAAATAGAAAGTTAAAATTAATATTCAAATTGTATACAGCATGATTAAAGTACTATATTAAAGCATATACAATGCTAAGTTCTGTTTGAAGTTGATATGCATTATGGACTATTTTATTGCAATATTATCATCTGATTTTCCCCCTTAATTATGATTACAGTAATACAAAACTTTCATGCAACTTTTAAAACTTGTATGCAAAATTTCAGAAAAATGTAAAAGTAGGGAAAATGGTATCATGAACTCATAACTTCAAACTGTTTCATTTGTATTCCTATACATATTCTCTTTTTCCATCCTCGATTATTTTGAGGTAACTACCAACAAATATCATATAATTTTTCTGTAACAATTTCAACCAGTATCTTGAAAAGAATGCTTTTTAAAAATATGATCACCATATCATTGTCACACCTATAAAGATTTAAATAATCTCTTAACATTATAATCAACTATCCAATTTCTTTTCAAATCTCTGTGATGCTCTTATAAATTTTTTCTGCTTATTTGTATTGATTGGAATCCAAATATCTTCCATTTCTTGGAATTGATTGATGTGTCTACTCTGCCTGTTGTTGTTTCTTTGCAATTTACTTTTTGAAGAAATTGAGACATCAGTCCAGTAGAATTTCTCAAAGTATGGATTTAGCAAACTACATCTAGGTGGTGCCATTTATAATGTTCCTCTGTCAGATATGGATTCAGTTTATTGTCAATAAAACTATGGGAATGGTGGTGTTCTTTCATGTTTATGTGATATTGTTATTGATGATCAATGCTCAAATCCACCTTTTATTCGAGTTTGCAGAAAGTTGGTATTTTACTGTAAACATTATTACTTTGTTAACTGAAATACTTCTATAAAGAAAATTTTCAGCTCTGCAACTATTTGGTTTAAATGAAGTTTTCTCAATCCAGGTGCTATGTTTAGTCTGGATAATTCTCCGTTTAAAAGATTGTTCTGTGCATTGCAGCATGTTTAGTAACATTCCTGGCCTTTTCCTACTAGATGCTAGGAACACGCTTCCCCAAGTCATGAGAACAAAAAATGTCCCCCTCATTGCCAAATTATCCCTAGGGGCAAAATTGTCCCCAGTTGAGAACCACTGGGTTATTCTAAAGTTTAGACATGAAAAGCAGAATGTATACTTTTCCTTTACTTCTCAGTTTTCAGAATGATGAGTTAGTTCTCAAGTTTTCCTTGAGGAGATAGAGGAGATTTTTTTCTAATATGATTATGAACCCATGATTTAAAATGTATTTTATGTCTTTGATATAATGTACTTTTCCAACTTATACTCATGTTTTCCTATTTTAGGTCTGTTTGAGCCTCTTCACAGTTGTTTTTTAAATTTATTTGATACATCTAGAGGCCTTGCTTCCTACTCTAACAAGTTAATCCAAGTTAATTTTGTGCATTTCCTGCTCAGGCCTGGAATCCACTATTTCTCCAAGGAATCTTATTTCTTTTTGAATAAAATAGAATTTAGAGAGTACAGTCTGGATGGATGTTTAGCACTCTCCCTCCTCTCTACCCAAGAGATGTCAGTAGCACCTCCCCACCCAGTTTTGACAATGAAATATGTTTCCAAACATTACCAAAGCTCCCCTGGAGAACAATATCAATCTCTTTTGAGCATCACTACCTTAGATACAAAATATATTACTTTCCTTTTTTCACAGATGCATGACTTATATTTGTGTGCATAGACCATAGGTTTTTTCACCAATGCCTTCTCGGTAGACATTTTGGTCTTTCCCAGATTTTTGCTGTTGAATACAGCACTGGAGTGAATAGTCTTGTGCTTTTACCTTTTTATATTTTTGCCAATTAGAAATCTATTCCAGTGTATCATTGGAATAGATTCTTAATTGTAAGATTGCTACATCAAATCATAAGTGCATCTGTATATTTGTAAGATATTAGCTAATTCTCTTCTTACCCCACAGGGTTTGAACTATTTTACTTTCCTTCCAGTAATATATGAGAATGTTTCCCTATGGCCACCCCAACAGTTTGTTGTCAAAGTTTAGAATTATTGTCAATCTGATAGGTAGGAAAACTATCTCAACCATTTTCATTTGCATTTTTCTTACTAAGAACAAGACTCAGCAACTTTTCATATACTTATATTCATTTTAAATGTTTTGCCCATTTACTATCAGTTTTCTTTTTTTTTTTTCTTTTTCTTTTCAGAGGTCTTTACATATTAGGTGTATCAACTGTTTATAATGTTAGTAGAAAATATTTTCTCAGTTATGCATTTGCCTTTTAACTTGTTTACCACGAAAACAAACAAACAAACAAAAAACTAGATTCTTTTTTTAAAAAATCGTATTTTTCTTTTCTACATCTGGATTTTGAGTAATGGTTAGAAATTTTCCCAATGCCCAAAAAAGAAAGGAACTCATCCATGCTTTTCCCTAGCAATTGTAGGAAAATTCTGAATCAATTTTTATTCATTCTAATGTATGTAGTAAGAAGAACAATATCAACTTTATCTTTTTCAATATGGCTACCCAGTTATCCTAACACTGCTAATTTTAAGTTCGTCTTTACAGCATTGATTTTAGAAGATACTTTTACATTACAGTCCAATTCCAAATGTACTGTGTCTATCTGGATTTTTATTTTTTTTTTAACACCTTTATTGAGGTGTAATTAAATGCTTTGAAATTTACTTATTCTAAGGGTAAAATTTAATGAGTTTTAGTAAATTTATACAGTTGCACAACCGTCAACAAAATCTAAGTTTAAAATATTTCTATCATTCCCAAAAGATCTCTTAGTCCTATTTGCTATCACTCTCCATTCCCATCTCCAGCCCCAGGAAACCACTTTCTATCTTTAAAATTTGCCACTTCAGGAAATTTTTATAAATTTATAAATAAACTTATACAGTATTTGGTACTATGTGTGTGGCTTCTTTCACTAAGCATAATGTTTTTCAGGTTTATCCATTTTGTAGCATGTATCACTACTTCATTCCTTTGTATTGTCAAATGATATTCCATTGTATGGATACACTACATTTTTTAATCTTATTATTAGATTATGAACATTTGAATTGTATTCACTTTTTGTCTACTGCAAATAATGCCGCTATGAACATTCACACACGTGTATTGATGGGGACAATATATATTTTATTTCTCTTGAGTGTATATTTAGTAGTAGAATTTCTGAATCATATGGTAGATTTGTATTTAACTTTTTAAGATACTGCCAACCTGTTTTCCCATATTTCCTATTCTTTAACTTTGGCCTATGTGTCCAAGCCACACTAATTTAATTTAGAAAACATATCTTTTAATATCTGAAAGGCTAGACCCCTCCCCTTCAATAAGTTATTTCCTGCTATTCTAACTTCATTTGTTTTACTTAATTTCAGTTTTGAAAAATGGTAATTTAATTAAGATTACATTAAATTTATGAAGTGGGGGACTTCCTTGGTGACACAGTTGTTAAGAATCCACCTGCCAATGCAGGGGACATGGGTTCAAGCCCTAGTCCTAGAAGATCCCACATGCTGCAGGGAAACGAAGCCCGCAAGCCACAGCTACTGAAGCCCTTACTCCTAGAGCCCATGCTCCACAACAGGGGAAGCCACTGCAATGAGAAGCCCGTGCACCACAACAAAGAGTAGCCCCCACTCTCCACAACTAGAGAAAAGCCCTCATGTAGCAACGAAGACCCAGCACAGCCAAAAAAAAAGAGAAAAAATTTGTGAAGTGGGAAGGTCATTCATTGTTACGTTAATGTTTTATATTCAAGAGTAAGGTACACTTTTCCACTTGTACCAAGTCTTGGAACTAGACTTGCCCAAGCCTATCTTCTTGGTTCTCAGAAGTATAGGCTTTAGACTTTTTTTTAAATCTTTGCTTGAATTTCTTCTGTTTTGGGAATTATTCTAAATCTAGTTTTCTCTTCCATTACATCTTGTAACAAGTTGTTTTATTATGAAAGATATTGATTTTTGTGTTGATTTTATAAATTTCTACTTTGCTCAATTATCTTGTTGATAGTATACTTTCCATTGACTCTTGAGTTTTCATGATCTATAATAGTATCATCCGAAAAAAAAAAAACTTATTTATATCTGTCTTTCCAGTTGTTATGGTGCTAATTGCTTTTTCTTTTCTAATTGTATCAGATAATACCTTCAATAAAATCTAGGTAATAGTGTAGATAGTGAGTACCCTTGTACTTGTGTGTGTGTTGTGTATGTGGTGTTATCAAGAAAACCTCTGTAATTCTCCATTGAGGAAGAGGTAGTCTTGGAGATGAGGTATTCATCAGTTCTTATGTTATGAAGAATAATTTTCTATAGAACCAATTGAACCTATGTTTTTGTTGGGTTTGGTGTTGCCTTCTTTAACAACTTTCTTTGGTAACTGGCTTTTTAGACTTCTGTCTTTATTAGGGATACTTTTGTCTAGTTGTTCTTATTTTTCTAAAAATTTATGCATTTCATCTAAGTTTCCAAAGTAATTATTTTTTTTTTCTGGTTTAATGGTTATTTTACCATTGTCAATTAAAATAACTTCTCTGTTTGAGCCTTCTTCACCCAAAGCATAGCACACCTTTCTTTCTTTATTAGCCCCATTAGTGGCTTGTTTATTTTTATTATTTTCAAAAAACAGTTCTACTTATTAGTTTTACTGTATTATATTTTATTTTGCCACTGCAATATATTTACAGGTTCACTGATCATGTAAAATACTGAAGAATTACATTCATAGTGATTCTATAAGACAGGAGACCAGCAGAATCATTGGACCTGGGATGTAAGTCAAGGGAGCTTCAAATTTTGGCTGTATTAAGGACAAATTTTTAATAGGAAACAGGATAAGTCTTTGTCACATGTGTTGCTTACAACTAAAGTTAATAAGCTCTTATTCTGTTGCCAGTGAATTTGAGGTTCTTGACGTCTCGTTGCAGAAAGAATTCAGTGAGAGACAAAAGTTATAGGTAAGAAGTGGATTTATTTAGAGAGAAACCTACTCCACAGACAGAGTGTGGGCCATCTCAGAAGGCGAGAGAACTTCAAAATATGATGTGGTTAGTTTTTATGGGCTGGGTAATTTCTTAGGCTAATGAGTGGGAGGATTATTCCAATTATTTTGGGGAAGGGGTGGAGATTTCCAAGAATTGGGCCACTGCCCAATATTTTTGCCTTTTATGGTTAACCTCAGAACTGTCATGGGGCTGGTGGGTGTGTCATTCAGCATGCTAATTTATTACAATGAGTGTATAATGAGGCTCAAGGTCTACTGGAAGTTGAATCTTCCGCCATCTTTGACCTAGTTGGTTCTAACAAGTTTTTGTCATGTCCTATGGCTATGTCATTCTTTTAAAGGTTGTGCTCTGCCCCCCTCCCCTCATATCTTTACACTCAGGCACATAAATGTGGAAAGTAACAATTTGAAATAATTATTTTAAAGATTAATCAACATTTGAAGCAAGCCCACTGTGAGATAACATTTTGGAAAACAAAAGAAGTGTAATAACAAATGCCAGAAATCCAAACTTGAGAAAGGAGAAACCACAGGTGAGGGTGACAATGCACATGGAACACCAAACACCTCTGGTGTCACCACGCATCCTCCCTCAATGGCCTAGTTCATTCGAAGGTGTCTTTGTAAATGCTTGATGCTGGTTCAAAAGTTGCTGATTTGGGCTCTATTGTAAAATTCCTCTGTGCTGCAGTTTTATAACTATGGCACTACCTTCATTCCATTATACCAAGGCTTCTCAATCCAAGTACTATAGATATTTTGGTCCACATAATTCTTTGTTGTGTGTTTTGTGCATTGAATGATGTTTAGCAGCATCTCTAGTATCTACCCACTAGATGCCAGTAACACGTTCCCTTCATTTGTGACAACCCAAAATGTTTCCAGATATTACCAAATGCTCTCTTAGAGGAGGCGGGCCAACAATACAAACTACTGCATAATGCATTTACTAACCATATTCTTTCTGTGATTGATCATACCTTTCCTTTATTTTCCTGGAAATGTATGGGAGAAAGAAGCCTGGACAGCTGTGATTCATCCTTGTTTTCCTTTTTTTTTGAAATTTCATTTTTTAATCTTACATGTTCTTTTTTTTTTTTTATTTTTAAGGCTGCCAAAATTTGTTCTGTAAAGTTCATAATGGACATTGGGAAAAAATTGGATATTCCTAAATTAGTAATAGACTCCAAACAAAATATAACACATGTCAAAATATGGGACTTTCTGTTGACTGGGCATTATTAATTTTGGACCCAGATGTCTGTAATCACAGCCTAGACAGTAATATGGAACAAAAACAAGTAGACAGGTTCACAGACAGGGCAGTCAAAAAGAATATATTCAGGCTTCCCTGGTGGCACAGTGGTTGAGAGTCCGCCTGCCGATGCAGGGGACACGGGTTTGTGCCCCGGTCCGGGAAGATCCCACATGCCGCAGAGCGGCTGGGCCTGTGAGCCATGGCCACTGAGCCTGTGCGTCCGGAGCCTGTGCTCCGCGATGGGAGAGACTGCAGCGGTGAGAGGCCCACATACCACACACACACACACAAAATATATATATATATATTCACTCATGCAACAAATATTTTGTATCCTATATACTAAGTATGCTAAGCACTCAGTATACCTCAATAAACAAAGTAGACTAAAAACAGAAAATATGTCATACCCTCATGAGACTTACAATGTAGCAGGAAGAGATAAACAATAAACAGGAAAAAATAAGTGAACATTAGAATGCCAGGTGTCCTAGGGGCCAACTTAAGAGTCTATTGGCCACAGTAAATAAATGACATGCTATATAATGGAAACTGGTATAAATAAAGCAGGGCAGGAGATAAAGAGTACATGTATGGGGATGTGTTTAAACTGAAATAGGATGGATAGTGAAGACCTATCTAACAATCTGATTGTGTGCAAAGTCTATGACTTAGAGAAGAATATCTGCACTGTGGAACAGCCAGTTCAAAGGCCTGAGGCAGGCACATACCTGCCATGGTGTAGGAGTCACGTGGTTGAGACAGCGGAAAGGAAAACATAAAGAGACATTGAGGGGGGCACTGGCTTGTGCAGAGCCAAATAAGCATAGGAGGAATTTGTATCTTTCTCTGCACACAATTGAGAATCAGTAGAAATTTTTGAGCAGAGAATTCTTAGCAATGTTAGGATGACAAATGTCTTACTTCAAATTCTGTTTTTCAAGATAAACTAAAAGCATATGCTACAGTGATCAAATAGAAAGTTTTCAGGAGATGAAGCACCATCTAATAATTTTCTAATCTGATCACAAATTTCTGTGTGTTTTAATATTTAAACATTTTTCTCAGTTTAAAGTAAAATATCATCAAAAGATTAAACAAAAATATATCAGTCAACCAGATCAAGTCACATATTGTTGGAAACAAAAATCATTAGGAATACTATGTCCAACAAGCTGTTGTCCTTACCTCACAAAATCAGTTTGGAGAACTCCACAGCCCACATTGTTTACATTTTAATAAACAGCAAAAATTTAGTTAGAGCCTAAGCTAAGAGCTCCCTGACACAGGAATAGCTGGAATGGGGTGCTATGTACCTCTTCTTAATGCCTAAGGGCTCCCCTGCTGCAAGTCCATATATGCTACCTTCGGATATCATCCTATGCCATTAAACTGATTTGTAGGGACTAGCTATCTAATTAATGACACTGTGTTTTTCATTTGGTCTTTTCTCTCCTTCTTGAAGTTTTATAACCCAAAATACCATATACTAGGTGCTTAAAAAAACAGAAATTAATATCCTCACAGTTCTGGAGGATAGACATCCAAGATCAGGTTACCAGCATGATTCAATTCCATCAGGGTTCAATTTCTGGTGAGGGCTCTCTTCTTGTCTTGCAGATGGCAATCATGGTGAAGAGAGAGCTCTTTTATTCTTCTTGTAAGGCTGCCAATTCTATCAGATTAGGAACCCACTCTTATGACCTCATTTAACCATCATGAACTCCTTAAAAAGCTCTGTCTCCAAATTCAGTCATACTGAGGTTTAAAGCATAAACATACAAATTTGGGGGGGAAAACAATTCAGTCCATAGCAGTGTTATTAAATAATTACCCTTATTGGTATTCTAGACTGTTAATTTTATTTCAAAATTATTCTGTTATCATTCTCTTTTGGTTTTTCAAAGTACATATTGCATATATATATACATGTGTGTATTAGCAGTATATATGTCTATATGTATACATATACACACATATACAATATATACACATATATACATGTATGTACAATATATATACATATACATTTCTACAATACACATATATGCATTGTGTACTATCTATCTATCTATCTATCTATCTATATCCCAGATCATTCTTTTGTAATAGTTTCTTGCATTCTCTAAAAATTTTAAATATAGACTTTTTTTCCTTTGGCCCTAAAATTTTCTCTTATTAAAACTTCTTCAGAGAAAATAACCTAAGGCAATTTGTCAGATTAATCTCTATTCTTCAAATCACTGAGTCCCTTAAACAAAGAGTAAATGCCCTTTGTCTATTTATATTATTCCATTCATATTAGACCATCTCTCACCATGAGTTTATTATTAACTTCTTAGTTCAGGGACTAAGAAGTTGTTATTCATGAGGGAGTACACAGAAACAATTTTTTTACTGTGAGCTGAAAGTAAATGGGCTTCAGAACGAAGTCTTTTCCTAAGAATTAAGGGAAGCCTCCTGGTTCTCAGTCTTTGACAAGAAGGAGTAGTCCTTTTTCAGTTGCATGATAGAGAAATAATTCTACTTTTTGTGTAGAGCCCCTAGAGGTCAGCCAGGACAGCAAGATCAGCAATAGTTCCCATATGTTAGCATAACATGTAGGCAGAGGCCATTCATCCCCTAATGTTGAAGGACACCCTGGGCCAGTAGGTGTCTAGCAGATACAATACGCTGGCTCACACCCATAAGGATACCTCAGTTGCCTTGTGTGTATAGTATGTATGTATATAGTAATCCATCATACCCCATTCCCCCACCTCTCTGATCCTTCCTATCACTGTCTGCTATTTGTATTAGTAAAGTCAGTCTAGCAAGATATAGCAGAGTACAGACAATATCCTCTTAGACCTGTTTTTCTCTGCAGAAATCAGAGCTGCCACCACCTCTTTGACTTTATCTTTATTTCTCTGATTCTGTTCTGGGGGTCAGAGTTGATCTCAATTTTTAAAAATGTGTTTCATACATCTTGTGTTTTTCTTGTGTTCTTGTTTTATTCTCTTAAAAAGAGAGAGTTTAACAATTTAACATATGTTAATTTAGCAGTCATTTACTGTCTTGTTGGTGTTCATACAATTCTGTTCAAGGTATAATTGGGCAAATAATGGAATTGAAAGAGACTTCCTGACCTTCATGAGTCTATTATATAGTTAGAAGTTCAGACATGATTGAATAAACAGAGATAATTAAAATAAGCCTGGGATAACCTCTTGCTGACTTTGATATAAAGTCCTGTAGAAATACAAAATAGTGGTGGTCAGAATGAATTTAGAGCTCACCAGGAGATTTATTGGAGAAGATGTCTTGAAGCAGTTTTAAAGGAAGTCAGGAGTGTAAGTGGGTGGAAATTTCTACGTAGTCTAGGTCAAGAATAAGCAAATGTGACTATAAATGAAAGGGCAAGGATGATTAGAAGATTTTCAAGAGCCAAGTTCCCATATAGCTTGGTTTGGATGCTTGAAAAAAATGTTAAATTTGCTTTAGCATATATATTTTTTTCATTTAGTAAATACAATTTTCATTTAACCCAATACATTTCAAGCTTACTTCATAAGTGCTAAATAATCCAGTTTCAGTGATAATCATCAGGTTTCTATAATATGATTACTATTACAGGAAAATGGTGTATCCATGTGTCTCTTTCTCTGATTTCACAAGTTGTCAGAAGAGAAATGGTACAAGAATAAGAAATTCATACCTCTTCCTCTGACCTGACCTCAGATGAAATATGAATGAGTCTTGGGGAGGAAGGATTTCCTAGCAATATACCATAGAATCATCACAGGAAATATTCTAAAACACAGAACTTATGCAAAAGACTCTTTTGAAAAAGTGGCAGTCAAGAGTTTTCGTGGATGTCTGATGGAAATTAGTTTGGTCTAATATATGTGGGCTGCTGATGCCTTTTTCCAGTAAATCATGACCAGGGAAGAACCAAATGATAAAAAGGATGGTTTTTCATGATCCTCTTTGTTACTGACTCAGAAACTCTATGTGTTCTTAGCATTTCTAGTCCCCACCAAATGGTGAAATCATTAAAAATGGGTAAGTCATAGAAATGCAGTTTCTAACACCAAGGTTTGAAAGTAGCTCTATTTAAGGGATAGACTACTTACTTGATGATTTTACTTACCTTTAATAAAATATGAACCATACAGTGTGCCTGTGAAATGCACATAAAGGACTCTGAATAGGAACATCTAAACCTTCAATCATATTATTTCAAAGAGTCAGATTATTTGAGTGTTTCATTCTAAAGTGACAATTTAAGAAAAAAATTTAAATGTTTATTTTTTGGTTAGACAAACAGCAGGACAATAGTTTCAGCACTCAAATGTTTAAAGTGAAAAATTTTATTAAATTAGAATATGTCAGAGAAAGACATATACTGTATATTATCACTTATATGTGGAATAAACAAAAAAATGTATATAACAAAACAGAAACAGACTCATAGATTTAGAGAACAAATGTAGTTACCAGTGGGGAGAAGGAAGGGGAAGGGGCAAGGTAGAGGTGGGGGATTAAAAGAACAAACTACTATGTATGAAATAAATAAGCTACAAGAATATATTTTACAGCACAGGGAATATAGCCAATATTTTATAACAACTTTAAATGAAGTATAATCCATAAAAATATTGAATCACTACATTGTACACCTGAAATTAATATAATATTGTAAATCAAATATACTTCAATTTAAAAATGTAAAGTAAATTCCAAAAAATGTATTGCAAGATGAAGTTAATGCTATGTGGTTTTTCAAAATGGTTAACTTCTTACCATGTTTTCAATTTCTTTGCCCACTGCTTTAGAGACATCTGTTTAAAAAGATATTTTAGAGAGCAAAAACATATTAGCATGCTATTTGCAAAAGGAAATTTAATATGCTTTTTGCAGGAAAAGCAAAATTTTATGAAATACTGAAGATTTAAAAATTAATTTGCATTGATTTCAGAAATATTTTTGATTCTGCCTTTCAAGAAATGTAAAGCATTTAGGATGAGAGGGAAGGTCTTTTTTTTTTTTTTTTTTTACACATTTAATATAATTTATCAGGGCAAGAGAAGACATATCTGATGTTAGTTGCTATCATGTTGCCTTGAAAGCTCTGCGTCCTACTGTGAAAATAATAAAAATATAATAATTTAGACTACGGTGCCCCACTTGCCTTCAGAAAACATTATCATAGCATTAAAGTAATCAAGAATACACTTTCATTGCATTTATACTGTATCAACTATGTGTAAAATAAATATTAGAGGTTTCTCACTTTTGAAAAGCTATTTTTAATGTAAAAATTGTAAGAAAATCTATACACAAAATAAACATCTGATTGATAAAGTCTCTACTTAAGGGAAGAATTAGATACAGCAGGTTTGTCATTTTTGTTCAGTTATCTACCTCTAACATCTAAAGTGTCAGAGAAAGTACTCAAAAATTATTTGTTGAATGAACATGTGATTGAGAATACTGTGATCATCTGTGTTCATTATTAAATTATTAAACAAAGAGGTCTAATAGCTAATAAACTCATGTTTTTAATGCTTTTGATGTTTTAAAATAAGTAGATCTAATGAAAGATGAAATATTATAGTCTTTATTTTAGACATTCATTTATTCAGTTACCATACTAACTTCTTTATTCCTCACTTTTTCTTTGGCTCAGTTTCTTTAGTTTTTCTATCAGAAAGGAGCTCTTTTTAATAAACCCGGGAAGTCTAGTTCTAAGCTGTAGTTTTGTCTGAAGTGGTATGCTTTTGCTAAGATTCTATTAATAAATGTCCATAGTAAGAAAAATCTTTTGATGATAGTAATTTTCTGTATTCATTTTAAGGGAGGGCCAGAAAAGTCTGATTTTCTTATTTTCTTTTCTTTTTTTTTTTTTTGAGAATGAATTTGTAGCCATTTTAATGTTTTACAGTTGTAAGCTTTTGTAAAAAGTGGGGTATATTTATGAACACACTGAAGGCATTCAGTATCAACCTGTACAAATAAATGTTTGTATGCATACCGTGAGTTATATATTTATTTCAGGAAAAAAATCTAATAGTTGGACTGAAGAATATGTAAGTGACCACAGAAAAATATTTGTTGCTAAAATCCAAAAAGTGTGATAACGTCAGACTTGCTCATTTGTAGGTCCATCATGGGCCTACAAATTTACCTAATGGGGGTGAGTATTTATCCATTGTTAACTATTCATCATTAGTTTTACAGTCATGATTTGAAAGTCCACAGGATTTAGAGGACAAAATGAAGGAAATGTTATTCTCTTCTATAATAAAGCATGTTGGAAAAATGGAATCAATGAACAAAGGGAAAAGTACAAATCATATTTTATTTTAAAGAAAAAGAGATGTGATGTGCACTATGGAGAGAAAATATTTGCATATTCTCATAATATGCCTTGATTCTAAAGGATAAATTAAGAGAAATGTTAGCCAATTATATAGATTTCCTATAGAGAATTTCAGTCATAACCTAGTAATCAAGAATAAATCAATCATGTTTGGATATGTTGAGTTAACTAGCATTTAATCAATGACATTCATTTATTTATTTATACATGTGACAAATATCCAAGGAGTACTTATGATGTACCAAGCACTGTGCTAAAATCCATGAGACAGAAACTGTGTTTGATCTCATGGAATTAGTCCAGGAAGGTACACATAAATAAATAGGCAATCACAATACAAAACGTTGAGATAAAAGCAAGGTGCTATATAAATTTCCTAAAACATATCCGTACAAGGGATCCTATAGGAGAATCCTAGAAGAAGTAGTACTTTTTAGCAGTAGTACTTAAGATGACTCTAAATGTTGAAAAGGAATTAAACAAGCACATGGGTGGGGAGATAGGGTGTTTTATGCAGACAGAGGAGTATCCACAAAAGTTCTCCTAGGTAGACAAGGGGACGCGGTGTTTTGCAAGAAGTAAACGTGCGTCAAAATGGCTGACACCTGGAGCCTAAGAAGGCCATATGGGTAAATCTCAAATTCACCAAGAAATCTTGATGGCTGCACAACTGAGAAAGAGTGAACATAAGGAATTAATATGCTCTTGCACCTCATAGAAAGGAAAACAATTTTCAACTGGCAGATACATTAAAGAGTGTAATCTCTAATACAGGAAAAGTGAATACTTATTCACATGAAGAAATGTATTTCTCTAAGTAAACCCTGCTAACTATAGTTAAGGTATAGCAATTATTCCATTATAAGTATTGTGTACCGGAGTATGATTAGGAAATACTTTTTTAGGAAAAAACAATATTCCCTCAGAAAGAAACATGTATCAAACATTGAGCAAAGTGGACAAACTTATTTATGTCTTCTTTAGTGATTTTACAGTGAATTTGATTGATTTGCAGTACACTGGAATGCAAACATGTCAGTACAATTTAGAACCATGATCAATATTCACTCCTTCCTAAATCATTACCATTAAATCTTTCTAAACCTGTTATAGAATGATTGGATTTCAATAGGACTTTAGAGATTATCTGTCTTACTTCATATTGTATGTTAAAAAAGAAAATCCATTGGAAATAGTTAAATTCCATCTTTTTTGGTTTCCCTCAGCTTTCTTGAGGTCAAATTGACAAAAATTGAACATATTTAAAGTGCATAATTTGATGTTTTAATATATGTATACATTGTGAAATGATTACCACAATCATGTAATTAACGTATCCATCATTTCACACTGTTACCTCTTGTTTTGTTTTGTGGTGATAACACTTGAAATCTTAGCAATTTGCTCATTTTGATTTTAGGTTTGATGTTTTGATGTTTGATTTTCTAGCCAGGTAGCTCATGTATTGGAAATGAATTACTGGTGCTGTGTATGTGGAAGGGGGAAAAGTATATAAAGTGTTGCATGGAGGGCTAGAGTTTTGTTCACAAATCATAGATCAATAAGCATGAATTTCTTGGCATGAACACTAGACTGCTGACTTCACTCTTGCTCCTCCCCTAATAATAATCTGTCTTCCTGAGAAAGCATGGTTAGATTTCTCATAGTAATTACTATGAGAAATTTTAGAAAGATGTACATACTTTACTAATGCCAAATTATACTTAGGAACCTGCCCTCATGGAGTTCATGGTCTCTAACTGGTTTTAGTGCTGATAGAACTATGGTTGGCAAAGAAATGGAGACAATTAAAACACACTGAGATAAACTGAAGTATGAACAGGGCTCTTTGGGAACACAGAATGAGATCAGACAAGGTTTGGAAAATGAGCAAGGGAAGGCTTCCTTGGGCAGGCCAATTGAAAATAGCAGAGAGGTTGTCCATATAATATTCAACATCTCTCTTTTCATAGTATTTGACTAAATTATAATTATCTGTGTACTGTCTGTCTGCCCTTAAAAGTGAGGATCTGGCTTTACCTTTGTTTTCTCAGCTGTGCCATGGTACAGTGCCTAGCACTTCAAATCCTTTGATATCTGTTTGCTTGATGGAAAGAAGATAGGAAAAGACTAAAAAAGGGAGAGGAATGTAAAAAGAAAGGAAAGAAAGTGAAAGAAAGAACCTGACATAATCAGGTGGAATTAGAAGCTTTTTATTTTTTTATTTATTTCAGATAGCAGTCTTCTTCCAAGTCTTCTTCCAATCTTCAAGCACGTTGTCAGTCAAAAGTACTGCAAATATTTCCTAATTTTTATTTTATAGTTAAATAGATTTGTGGTAAACTCTGTTTGGAGGAAAGTTTCATTGACTTTTGGTGAACAAGTTGCCTGCTGAGTTAGGGTAAAGACCCCAGGCATCCACATAGCTGGGGATGTCTCTGAGGGAACTAACTGATAACTAGACAAGAGATATTATTGATGTTTGCCTGGTGTTTAAAGCATGCATCCATATATAAATTAATGATTTCATTCCAGGAGAAAATAGTGGGCACTGTTTGTGGGTGGGGGTTTAGATGAAGGAGAGCCTTATAGAAGCATTTTGCTTCTCAATATCAATTCTCTCTCACACTGGAAAGTGTTTCATAAACTTCCTGTGACAAATCATGCCTCTAATTCTCATCTGTGAGTAGAATTTTCTCCAACACCAGGTGTATTGGCTTAAACCAATTGGACTATCCATCTCACACTCCACAATAATTGGTTCAATAGCACAGAATAGAGTTGATCAAAGAAAGCATTTTCTGGGACTTCTGAAAAGGAAAACCTTTCACTGTTTTTGGAAAGAGTAGTGCCAGTTTGGGAGACTGGGACTGCTGAAGTCAGTTGGTTATCCTGAAGGGAAGCAGCTTGGTGATGAAACAGAGGAAAGGGTCTTAAGATAGGGATCTCCATGACCTGGTTTAAGCTTTATCTGCAGGTAAAACCAGACTTAACCATACTTTTTTCCGGTCTATGAACCAATCAATTTCTTTTTATTTTATTGTAGTTTGGGTCAAGATCTCCTCTAATTACAAGCAAAACAATCCTTAATAATGCAAGTAATGAACTAAAAATTATAAAACAAGTATTTGAGTCAATAATCTTGCCACTAACCAACTGCACTTGGTTAGTTAGTCACCTCTGCAGTTGAGAAACTGACTGTCAAAAAAAAAAAAAAAAGAAAGAAAGAAAGAAAGAAAAAAGCAAAATCTTTCCCATCTACTTCAAAATATCATTGTGAGTCTCAATAGAGACAATGTGTGTTAAAATACTTTTTAAGTAGTACATTAATAAACAAATAAATATGAGACTATCATTAATGCCTCAAAAATGAACATTATTTTTTTTCTTCTTACTGACAATGAAACTGAGGTATAGAAACTAGATGGTAGAAAGTTAAATCAAGATATTTCAACTTTTTATCCAACTATATCTCTACTATTCTGTGCTGCTAATAAAATGTAGAATAATTTGCAAAATTGTATCTCATTAATGATGGCAGTTTCTGATTAATTATTACACATGTCTCCCTTGATAGTCCTGCTGCCAAAAATACCCTTATGGGCTCTGATTGCAGAGACATGACTTTGTGTTTCAATGTTGTCATGTCTTCAGTTACAGACAGACATGATTTGAAGCAGCCATATTTCCTTTTTACAACTAGTAATTCACATTTAGGCTGTTCAAAATACTCTTGGGGTTAGCACATCGAGAAGACATTATCCTAAAATTAAACACTCATAGTTACTTGCAAAATGTTTGCCAATACTCCGTATTTGCAGGTGGCTGAATAGATGCAATTGTAGTATGCTGTAGAGATTTGGGGAAAACTTAGGAATGGAACATATTAAGAGTGATACTTTTCTTTCACTGTCTGCTAGTCTTTGTTCAGAGATAAATTTATTTCTTCCAAATGACATCCTGCTAGAATCTCGGCTGTACTGCAAACTAAAATGTTGCCTTCAGATATTCTACTTGTGTCTGTGGTCCTTGTCTACTCCACTGATCTACCTGTCATTCTTCACACTGAGGAGCTATTTATGTGGGGAGTACTTGGAGGTCTCTATGAATAACGTCAAAATGAGACAGAACTGTAGCCAGTGTTAATTTAGGAACAAGTGATTAGTCCTTAGAGAATCCATTCTAAGGACCACAATCATGCCTGTGGGAAGACTAAGATTGAGGCAGATGACTGGGCTGATACCGCAGACGTTCATTCTTAAAATAAAGTGAGACAAGCAAGAGGACAGTATGATCTCAGAGCCTAAAACCTACATCACATTATCAGTAGGTCATGTGTTCCTCAAGGATAAGGATGAGGTTTTATATATTCCTGTTTTTCAGAGCCAAGCATAGTGTTTTACATGATAGCCTCTGTAAATTGGCTAAATAAATACATTGGTGTGGTGGTGGGTTAAGTGTTGCAGTAGAAAGCCAAGACCCTGGGGTCTAATGTTTGGGTACTCTAACCTGGACAAGGTATAAGGTAAAGTGACTGGAATCTAGGGTCTCATCCCCCATATTTTGCTGGGGATATTTGTGGTCTTAAGCCTAACATAGTTTAGGGACACAAAGGAGACTAAGGCTGTGGTTTAGATTGCAGCTAGAATCCTTTGTGGGAGACCAGGGAGAGGTAAGGGAAATAGGGAAGTGGCCCGAACATGTGCTCCAGGAAGCTCTTTCTGAATGTTCCCTTCAAAAGTAATGTATTCCTCTACATTTTATTTGCAGCATTTTTATAATATTTAACAGATTATGCCTTGTATTTCTAATATTCATGATTTGTTATTCCTGGTAGATTATAATCTCCTTGAAAATAAGATTCATGTCTCATTACAGTCATATTACCTCAACATCGTTTCTTCTAGGTAGTAAGCTTCCAATGAATGTTTCTTGAAAGAAAATGAGCCCAAAATAGTTACCTTCCTAGCTTTTTATGGCAATGGTGTATGTAACAGAATGATCTGGAGAGATTTTAAACATGCAGATTTGGCCTATCCACCAGACATTCTGATGCATTCAATCAACAGGGGGGCTTAGGACATTGTTTAATACTCTCAGATGATTCTGATATATATATCCCTGATTAAATATCTGTATTTTCGTGAGTGGAAAAGAAAATGCTGTTGATTTCCAATACATGTATCCTTAGGATAAATTTCAATTTGCCCAAATTTTCTTTAACATCCTTATTCTCATTCAGTATTCTCCTCCTTGTGTGCACCCTATCCTCAATGTACTTTCCCATAGGAACTATCTCACTTAATTAGCTGTCTGCCAGATTAGAAAGCAATCCCTGATTAGGTGTTAGCTGACGCTTCCTATGGTGCTACATCCTGTAAAGCAATTTCAATTTAATAGGAAAATGTGAGGAACAAAATCTTAAGGGTTTAAGATATCTAATAGAGGTTTCAAGTACCAGTGTGGGAAGTATTTTAGGACAGGGAGTTCTTCAAAACAGACCTTTAAAATCACAAAACTGACTCTGTACTTATATGGCTGACCCCATTTCTTCAAATATCAGACCCTAATTATAAACTGACATGAAAAAGTTTCTGGTGATTTCTGGTGATTTCTCTCTGTTGAATGTAAAGTCCTGAATATTAGAAAACATTTATTTGTAGATTGTTCTTTTCTATAGTATCTTTTAAAACCTATGAGACTTGTTTGTTTTTATTTCTGATATATATATATATATATATATATATATATATATATATATATATATATATATAAAATGATTTGTGGAACGAGATTAGCAGTGACAAGTGGATTAATCCAAGCTATTTTCTTTCAAAGTTTACTCAAGATTTCTTTATTGATGGGCATTTTCTACTTTCCTTGTTGTGAGGTTAAGTGGAAAAAGTGAGGCAAAATTGCCACCAGAGGAGAAGTGCTACACCAGGAGGTTGCAAATGCCTCTCTTTTTCTACTCTGGGCTTGACTGGCATTGTTCCTTAAACTTTTTCAGTCAACTTTAATATCAATTTAGGGAAGATAAGTTAAAAGTAAAGACAGGACTCTTCTCCTTAAAAAAACAGTTTTGTTTTTATTTTTTAAAAAAACAAAGGCTGAGAAATGACATTTCTTATTAAATAAACTTTGTCAGTTATTTGTCTTTTTTTGTTTTAAACTTCTAAATGAATTAAAAACACACATGCACATGCTCATACATACACACACAAATTTACAAACAAATATCCAACCTAAAAGACAAACAAAAAGGCCTCCAATTGCTTAAATGATACTATGTATCAGATACTCTTACATATTTATTATTTTTAATTTGCAAACTAATCCTATGAGGATAAAATATTATTTTCTTTATTTTTTTCTGCCATTACCTATCTTGAAAATTCCACAATTCAGGATTCAATGTTCATAAAAAAAAAAAAAAAAACAGTGGAAGAATGTTATTTGTATGATTAGATGAAAACAGCTATATTTTTCCCAATAAGGGTTGGCTCAATTATAATATTTTCTCAAAAAGTGAAAATCATTATACCAAAAGACAGCAGAACATGCACATGTGATTAATTACATATTTTCCAAATTGACTGTTAGATATTAATTTTTTTCATGCAAATATTTATTAAACAGAAACTGTAACACCTGTATCAGACACTAGGGTTTTAACAGGCATAATTTCTTTTTTTTTTGAAGAGTTTCAGACTAATGGGGGATACAGAGAAGTAAAAAACCAATTATAATTCAGAGTGACAAGGGCAACAATGGGGAATAAGAGTTTGACAGCAGAGGAGCATCTAACCCTGACAAGAGGATGTGAGGCTTCTGGAGACATGCAGGGCTCACAGGCAATTTGATGAACAAAGCAGTCAATGGCCCAGTTGCTGCAATTACTTATTTTTATGAGAAAACACACAATGAGAATTATTTGTGAACATAATTTCAGCAAATTAAATATTGATTTTATATTATATCTCTTAGGGATTTAAATTCTAAACTTAACAGATGAAAGTCCTAATTAGTAGCAGCAGGTTTTAATAACATATTTCAAATTGGGATTTATGACCTGATATAATTGTTCTATGGAAAATTATGTCTGGAAAATATCACAAACCATGATAGATATTGAGCTATTAACAAAGAAACACTAAATTGGAAGATAAATTTCAGTAGCAGATACAGGAGCAAATATTCTACTTCTATGGGATTAGAACACATCATGAAGGCATATCATGTGCATGGCAGAGGCCATAATCTTAATAAACAAATACAGACAGGGAAAAATCATTTCCACTTGGAGGTGAGATTAAAGAGTAAGAATAGAAAGCATCAATACTGAAAACTGATTTTTAAAATGGAAATATTTATGTGAAAATTTCTATTCTAACAGGGGTTGATAACTTTTTGAATGTTGGAGAAATAGACATTCTTGTATATGTAAGCCTATTTGTAAGTCAGAGTCAGATTTACAAATTCCCTTCTGAAACTTACCAAGGGTGAAAGGATAGGCTATAAGTTTGACCAAAATAAAAATTATCCAGGTATTTGTGATTTTTTTCCTGTTGCCAGGTTATTTGACACGATCACTATGTCTTCAAAAGCTATGCGCAGATCAAAGACGTTCAAAGAGTTAGTATTTAAAGACAATTTTGGAGGAATTGAAAGACCCCTGAGAGTAATAGGTGAAGCTACTTGCAAGTCTTTTTTTTTTTTTTTTTTAATATTTATTTATTTTTGGCTGTGTCAGTTCTTAGCTGCGCACGTAGCATCTTTAGCTGGGATGTGTGGGCTTAGTTACCCCGTGGCATGTGGAATCTTAGTTCCCGACCAGGGATCGAACCCACCTCCACTGCATCGGAAGGCAAATTCTTAATCACTGGACCACCAGGGAAGGCCCTACTTGCAGTCTTTTAAATGTATACATATGATTTCTCCCAAGGCTCCTGTTGTCAAATTAATGAACATTAACTGCCAAACCAAATAAACAAAAACATAAACTAACAAACTCAAACTTAAAATAAAATCATGTACTTAAAAGTAGTACAAACGTAGTTTTTGTCCAAAGCTACAGCTTCACTCTCCAGAGTATTTGTTAGTCTGAAATCGACACAACAAGATTACAGCTCTCAAAAATTTCATGCGGTGATTACATCTCATACATATGAAAAAATACTTCAAGGCACTTTCTAAACATAATATGAAGGTAATTTTTTTTTTTTTGCTTTATATAAATTCTGTTTTCTTCTAACCAAATATTTTCCTGTCCCTGTCTCAAATTGTTCTCAAAGGGGGACATGGAAGATTGGTGTATATGTATAAATTCCTCTGCCCTGATAAATACCACAAAACAAACAAGCATGCCAATTCTTTGTGAGATTTTCTTGGTAAGATTTACTTTTAATTACAAGTGCACTCAATAATCCAGGTCTAAGGAATAAATACTTCCTGTACAATTAGAAATTATCTATTAAAAAGATTGGCTTTATTGATCAACCTTACAGTAGTTAATTTTGTAGGATGTACATCAGCAGCCTGCTGAAGGACAATTTATTTCTCCCAGGACATTGGGCAGTGTATTTCCTCAGTTATTTCCCATTAGAATGGAAAGACCTATTTTTTTGGTGGTCATATTTTTTTTTAAGATACAAGATTACTGTGTCCCAGTCTTTCCTTATTATTTGTGGATTTAGAGCAAGAAAAGTTTTCTTTTCTACTGTATTTTTTTGTATGAGATGGAAATAATCTCTTATCACACCAAAGGAAGAAATTTAAGCTCAATCCATGCAAAGTGGTCTGATGACCATCAATTTTCATAGTAACGGCTATATTATCTTTTTAAAATAAAAATAATTTTCTTACTACTAACCTAAACTAATATTAGCAAAATAGATGATGTATGTAAAAGTCTCTATTATAAAACCTAGTACATATTAATTGGTTGCTTACTTTAGCAGTTGATTAATAAATAGTCTCAATTTGAGTTTTTGGTCCAAATTCTAGTGAGCAGTTTCCAGGTATAAGCTTTTTTTCTTACTTCCCTGCTTTTGTTTTCACTTCCCAACTATTGAAGAAAGAAAGGTTAGTATGGCAAATATCATTCTATTAAAATGTGAGTGATTTATTATTAGTTTGCCAACATTTTTATTCATTTATTTTTTCATTTATTTATCCAATAACTACTGGTTTTGTACAGAGTGTTAGGCTTTGTTACAGGGATAAAGAAAACGGATGCCAGTCCTGCTCTTAAGAAGCTCATTGTCTAGTGTGAGAGTCAGACATGTGTACACACAAAAAAGGTAGAGAGAAATAAAAGCTATGGAAACCAGTGGAGGAGACATACTAGACTGAGGAGAGTATGAGGAAACAGCCTCCTTCCTCAGTACGGTAAAACAGAGATAATCCAAGAGATGCGATGCAAGAAGACTCTGGGTAGATACGGGATGGTTGAACTTGGAGTCCTGATTCTAGGCTTTCAAATGCCCACTTCACTTTCAAGGCCACTTACCAATTATAATTGTCAACACCGCCTTTGTTTCCTGAGTAAATCTGTTGCTAAATTAATTTCAGAGGATTAAAAGATAATTCCTGGAAGGGTATATCTTTGAATGAAATATTGAACAAAAATCAGTATTATATAGGTGAAGTTTGAAAAAGGAGTGAAGAGAGAGACACTGGCTAAGAAGAATAGTATAATGATGCAGTGGTGTAAGGTTCAGTGCTGACATGAAACTATGTTCAAAGACCAAGAGATACATCACATTCAGGTACATATATGTTGTTCAGTAGAATAGAAACAAAGTTTTAAAGGGTTAGGGTGGTGAACAGAGGCCCACTTCACAGATTCACATCTCTACCATGACCAGGAGCTTCCTCCACCCCCACTTCAGTTTTGAGGTGAAGTAGTATTTTTACTACTAGTATTTTATAAAAAGTGGACTTTTTATAATTCCCAGAATGGGCAGCCAAGTCAAAATGAGCATGGTTCTCATAAATCAAAGTAAATTGTATTAATTTGGTTGCAATTAGAGTGAGACTGATAAGCGGAAGCTTTCAACTCAAACATCTGTGGAAGCTGAGTTTTTTGTTTGTTTGTTTGGGTTTTTTTGCAGTATGCGGGCCTCTCACTGCTGTGGCCTCTCCCGCTGCGTAGCATAGGCTCCGGACGCGCAGGCTCAGCGGCGATGGCTCACGGGCCCAGCCGCTCCGCAGCATGTGGGATACTCCCGGACCAGGGCACGAGCCCGTGTCCCCTGCATCGGCAGGTGGACTCTCAACCACTGCACCACTAGGGAAGCCCTGGAAGCTGAGTTTTTATGTTAGACTTTAAAATTACATCATAAGAGTAATTTAAACCATGACTTAACACCTGCTATTTAGTAATGATGATTGCAGAGTGTTTAATAAGTTTATAAATTTATCTTAAGAAGTGCATCACCTTTACCAATAATATGAAAGTTCAATGATTTTAGAAGGAGAAAGGAGAGAAGTTTATGGAAAATATTAGAAACATTAAATTCAAGGTACCCAATAATTCCTGTTGCTTAACTAAAAATGATATGTTTTACTTTTATTTCATGCAGCTACCTATTTAGAAGTTCCCTGTGGCCATTTTAATTAGCTTTCCCACCACTCCTGTGAGATAGGCAGATAGCATAATGGGTTGAGTTTGATGAATGTGGCTGTGTGGCTTAACTATGTTTTATAGAAATTTGGAGGTTTTGATGGTGATGAAAGAAAACCCCAAATCTCTTTAGTCCATTTGAAAATTCACTAGGATTAAACAATCAGAGGTCAAACTATTATTGGGATATATATGTTAAGCAGTATGTTTAGCTACTATATATGTATTCCCAGTATTTCCTCTCCTTCTAAGGGCCTCTTTTGCCTCTTTAAATTTGCTTAAGGGAAAATGTTTTTCTTACTCTTATTGGATAACTCTTGTTTTCTGAAATGTAGTGCCCAATAGAGAAAGTCCTAATATTAGCAAACATTTTTGTTAATTACAGTATCATTACAGGCATGCCTCAGAGATATTGTAGATTTGGTTCCAGACCATTGGAACAAAGTAAATATCACAATAAAGTGAGTCACACAAATTTTTTTGTTTTTCCAATGCGTATAAAAATTGTGTTTACACTATACTGTAGTTAATTAAGGGTGCATTAACATTATGTCTAAAAAAATAATGTATATACCTTACTTTAAAAAATGTTTTATTGCTAAAAAAATGCTAACCATTATCTGAGCCTTCAGTGAGTAATCTTTTTGCAATTGTAACATCAAAAATCATTGATAACATCACCATAACAATGAGAAAGTTTGAAATATTGTGAGAATTACCAAAATGTGACACAGAGACAGGAAGTGAGTGAATGCTGTTGGGAAAATGGCACCAATTGACTTGCTTGAGGCAAGATTACCACAAACCTTCAACTTATAAAAAATGCAATATCTGCAAAATGCAATAAACTGAAGCACAAATAAAAGAAGGTGTGCCTGTATTGTAAAAAGCTGACCCATAAACTCTTTGTCAGTATTAAGTAGCAGTCATTTGGAAAAAGATGATGGGGAAATTAAAAATAGTGACAACTGAAGAACATGCTTTTTCACCAGCACACAATTACACCAATTTTGTATTTGCTTTTCATTTCTATAAATTAGTTATGTGACAATATTTTAAAGTAGAGTGAATAGCTAAATCAGAAACCAGAACATCATCATGAAACATTCCCGTAAGAACTGATCTAAGGACCATTCTCCTATATGAAACAATAAATTAGAATAGAAGTAGTATTCTGTTATTTATCCAGGCAAGACAACTTAAGATTCTAACTTACTAATGTTGAATGCTAAGATGGATCCTTTAAAACTATAACAATAAATTACATTGCATTATATTTATCTATAAGATATTTTATAAAATGATTTTAAAAGTGTAATAAACATTTTTCTTCCACTTAGTGAGTAAAAAAGAAAATCCTTCAACCAAATTTCCTTTCCTAAAATATATGTCTGTTACTCATATAAATGGGCAAAAAGATGTTACTTACCTATTAAAGCAACAGCAGAAACAAAAGTTAGTTATATTTAGTGTTAGCTATTGCATGATATAGTCAGGGTCAGTGTAGGATTAAGTTTCAAGATGATAATGGCAAAATGTGACACATAAATCTCAGAGTGGACAGAGATTTAAAGGGAGAAATTATCTAAGACTCACCTCAATTATCTAAGTCCTGCCAACTGTCTTAGAATTATCTAGGACCTATCAAGTCCCAATCCCATTACTGAAGAATTAGAAGTCATTAATTAAATACTTATTAAGTAGAGCAAAAAGATAAAGAAGAAATAAAAGTTCAATATATTTGATGGTGAATTTGATTTTTTAAAATTATATATAGATAGATAAATATATTTCTATTATGTACATAAAATCTTCCCAATTTCCATTATTTCTCATTCAGCACTCATTCATTTATTCACCCCCTCTTTGTACAAATAATAAATACTCACTCTACTCCAAGTACTGTACTAAGTACTAGAAATCCACCTGAAGCAACACATACCTTCCAACCTCAAGGGATTTGCAATCCTATGGCAACCACAAGACAATACTAGCAGTAAGTGATTTCTGGGAGAAAGATCAGGGTACAGTGAATACACACAGGAGAGTAAACCAATCAACTTATGGGGACTGCAACAGCCTTTCTATTGCTATGGAATTCTGAGAAGAGATCTTAAAACAGGAGCTATCAGGATAAAAAAAAAACAAAGCAGAAAATCGGGTAGGAAGGATTTTGGATAGACAGGACCACAATTATCAATATATACCTATAGAGCCAGAGATAATAACCAAAAGACTGAAATTAGTTCAGGAGAATTAGAACCCTGAAACCAAGATGGCAGTGGAAGGTTTTTTTGTTTGTTTTTTTGTTGTTGTTCATTTGCAGGGTGGCTGTGGAGGAATACTATTAAAAGGGCAGGATAGAAAGGCAAACTGATGATTTAGTTTGTCCTGATCAGGTGAGAGACTTTAAAACTTACCTTAGGTTAGCAAGGAGTCACTGTTAGGTTTTCAGCACAAAAATCGTATGACCAGATTTGTACTTGAGAAGGATTTTTTATGGCTTAGTGTGGGGAGTGGCTTAAAAAGAGTGAAAAATGAAAACGTTCACATAGGAATCTAAGAAATAATAATGTTGACCTATATTAGGATAGTGACCACCAGAAAGTAGAAAAGTGTGTACATTTTTTATGAGCAAAAGGACTAATTTTTTCTCTCATCTACCACCATAATACAGAGCCCTGAAGCTGGTAGATATTCAATAAATATGTGTAGGGATCCATGAAATGTCATATAGGCCCTTCCCAGAGTATATTCTAATGAATAAATCATTTGTGAGGATTTTCAGCAGAGAAATGGTATGATCTGATACATTTTCAAAGTCCTTCTCTGTCTGCTCTATATAAATGTGAGACAAAACTGTAGGAAAGTGAAGCAAGAAAAGAACAGGGAGACTTGTCAGAAACTTCTCTCACTTATCCAGGTTAAAACTTGGCCTTGAACTCAGGCAATGGTATACAAGTGGAGGAAAATGAGGTTTGGAGATATAAACCAGCTACATGTACTGATGGATGAGCTGTGAGATGAAAGAGAAAGAAGTCAATGACAGTTTAAAGCATTCCAGTCTTGGAAGCCAGGTGAACTGTAGGACCAATTCCTGAGCTGTAGGCTTTAGACCAAATTGAAGGGTCAATTATTCAACTGTAGGCAATAGAGCAAAGTAAATAATAAAAAATGTAAAAAGGCAGAATGTACATTAGACAGGATGGAGGAAAAAACAAAGAATATAGATAGGATTATGCCACAAAGTAAAGAAAGTATTTTAAGAGGAATGGGTTCAGCATGATCAGATACTGGGAGATAAAGTAAAGATGAAGGTGAAGAATTGGCCAAAGAATTGGGAGAAAAGTAGTAGAGATGGTGTTTACAGACTGTTCTAGAAAAGCTTTGCTGATTCAGGGAACAGAGAATGGGGAAGTGGCTGGAAAGGTGTAGAAATAAGCAGCACCCCTCGCCTTTTCCAGTAAAGACTGGAAATATTACAGCATATATATATGAATTATCCAGCTAAGAGGAAAATCTTGATGAAGGGGAAGAGACTGAGAAAATTTTCTGGTTTAGAATTTAAGTTTATTAGAAAAGATGGCATCTTGTTCAGTTTGAGCCTTGAGGGCTTCTTCTTCAATACTGCAACGGCAGTGCTGAGCCGCTGATGGTCACTTGTGAACACACTGTGCCAGGTCACATGATGTTATCTCATTCAGTTATCTTAACAACCCCATATGCTATAGGGACCATTAATTGGCCATTTCATAAATTAGCATAAGAGAATTTGAAGTGCCTTTACCCAAGTTTTCTGAGATAGGTTTCAATCCAAATTGTCTGACTTTATGGTCTATACTTGTGGCAACTTTTAAGGAGACAAAATGGGGAGGGAATTATAAGATTTAACTTGCACATGTTTTCCAAATTCCCTTTTTGGAGTAAGTTTAGTGTCATATTTAAGGGCAAGGACACTGATTTTTATTATGTCTTCAGCAAATTACTGTGTGACTTTGAGCAAATCACTGAAATGTTTTCAAGAGTTTGATTCCTCCTTATTTATCTGTAGACAGTAAGGAACCACCTACTTAATGCGAAGTGACCCTATAGGCAAGGGGTGTAATGTAGAAAGCCAAATTATACCCAAGGTATCAGTTTAAAAATTTACTTATAAGAGGATAGAACATAAGGTCCAGCACATGGAAAGACAATGACATGCATCTTTCTGTTTACTTAGCATAGAATCATGATTTTTAAAAGGGGATAATAGTATGAGTTTAAATGGTTAGTGGCATATGCATGAGATAAACTAAGGATAGTTTCATATAAAGAATAATAGAGACAGAGAAGGCAAATCAAATTCTTGGACCAGGGTACCTCAAGGCTCAGCATAGCTATGGAATGAGCATTGCAGAGGTTCTTCTTTATGACTCTCATTTGTATTCTATGCCCTGAAAATCTACACCTCTTTAGAGAGATGCATTATTTCATAGAGATGATAAATAATTTGATCAGGTTATAATCACATCCTAATGGCCTGTGAACCATCAAGTCTTTTTAAAATGCCTTTTCTTATCTTCTCTCTGATTCATTGTCTGCTGATGTCTGTGTTTAATTAGCAGAAATCAGTCTTAGAGGTCTTCCCACCATAAGGGAAGATACTGAGAATTAGCACATCGCAATAAGGAATGACTAAAATTACAAGCAATGGCCATGAAATATGGGATCAGAGGACCTGAGTTCCAGTCTTGATTTGATAACTTATTCTAAGATGGGCGTTCTTATTACACCTGTTACACATTAACTATGCAAATGGAAATATTTTAGTATAACCTCACATACTTATTTTGTTAATCAACTAGTGTTCAACATATATTGCACACTCTCTACACTTAGTAAACGTTTGTTGAAAGTATAAGCAAATGAAAGACTCAGTCGATCTTTGTGTCTTGCTGTACTGGAAGCCACTGGTCAGAGGTTCCTGTTATGTACAACTTTCCCATGGGTAAAGTGAAGAAGAGCAATAAGAGAAGACAGTAGCATGTACTGTCTTCTGTGCATAAATAGCCTTCTCTTATGGAATGTATATTCAGACATCGATCTCTATTGACCTTGCTGTTCAACCTTCCAGCAGCAACAATGCCACTTAATCACTTTTCTGTTCTACGTGTTGTTCAGGAAAGTGTACAGGTTGTTTGATCTCACCAGTAAGCAACTGTTGTTAACTATGGTGCTGAAACATAAACCTCTGACACTGTTTTTCTTAAACTCTCATAATCTAGTATGCATTGTTTTGGCCTATCATGAAAAATAAATTTGTAGTAAATTTTCTTGGATTTTAAAAGGATTTGAGGTTGTTGTTTATTACCAAGGCAAAGACCATATTGTATGTATGTGTGATTTATTCAGAAACAATTTCACAAAATGTAGACCCTAGAGATAACCAACAATTCAGTTTTGTTGTTCTCTCTTTCCATCTCTCTCTCTCTCAGTCTCTCTCGTTCTCTTCTTCCTTTCCTCCCTCTATTCCAATCCTTCTCTATTTCTCTTTATCTTTCCTCCCTTCTCCATCTATTTTTCTTTATATCATTTTATTTTCAATAAATTGTGTTTTGTAGGGCCTGGAAAATTAAGACTCAGAAATTCAAACATGCTACATTAGGCAAAGGGGAGAAAGAGTGTGGATTTTTGAGAAATACTGATAATCGCTTTCTAAATTAAAATATAGTCTTTGTGTTCTCTACTGAATATTTCTTCTACTATCAACTGAAAATAAGGGTAGGTGGTGTCGACTGAAGAAATGCACAACCTAAAATTTAAGAATCATGTTTTATATGGTGGACAAAACTGATGACTTAAGCCCAGGAGGCAGCCTCTCAGATAACTCTGAGGGACTGCTCTAAGGAGGAAAGGGAGAAGCCAGGATATAGAGGAGTTTTTGCAACAAAGACCAGGTAGTTGGAACATCAAAAGATTACTGTTAAATAAAGAAAACCAGATATCTCAAGTTAAGGAATTTAGCACTTTTCTATGTATGGGAAGATGCAAGAGTCTGGGCTCACTGAAATCATTCCTTTGATCTGCATCTCAGCTATCTGGGGCCAGTATCCTGTTCTTTCGTATCCTGAGTCTCCTCAGGGTGCACCATTGGGACTGGTTGCAGTCTGATGACTGCTAGATAGCAAGCATCCCGTTCCATCCTGTGTTCCTTCAGGGCTCACTGTAGGGGTGGCTGTAATGTGATGGCTTGATGGCACAATATCCTTTGGTTACTGATGTGGCAGGCAACATGGTTTCATTGACAATGGCAACAACTGCAGCTATCTGCAGCTATGCAGCTATGAATGACCCTAGAGATCTGTCAACTGAAGTGAAGAAACAGGGGTGAATGCCTTCTCATCTAGAATATTCCAATAGATCACTCACAGTAGATACTTTATAAAAATCCCTGGATCTATTCAGTTGAATGAATACTGAATAAGTGAGGATCTCTGAAGCATCAGGTTTCTGTCATGAGAATGGACACTGAGAAAATAAAGTGTTAATGGAAAGAGGAAATTAATATTTTAAAAGACCAAATATAGGGCTTGCCTGGTGGCATAGTGGTTGAGAGTCCGCCTGCTGATGCAGGGGACACGGGTTCGTGCCCCGGTCCGGGAAGATCCCACATGCCGTGGAGCGGCTGGGCCCGTGAGCCATGGCCACTGAGCCTGCGCGTCCCGAGCCTGTGCTCCGCAACGGGAAAGTCTGCAACGGTGAGAGGCCCGCATACCGAAAAAAAAAAAAAAAAAAAAAAAAGACCAAATATAAAACTTCCAATTAAAATCAGATGATACATGTAAAGACCTCAGTACATAACAGTTACTCAATAAATGCTATGTTATTTCTTATTTATGTTGACTTACAAAATATTTCTATTATAACATTTCCATCAATAGGTAAATTTTATTTAAGAAAAGAAAAATGATTGTGGATATTTTCCTTAATGTGTCCATTATATAAATAAGCCCATTTTACAGAAGAGAAAACTGAGACACAGTTTCAGTAACTTGCTCAAGATCTCACAGCCAGTCAGTGAAAGAGTCAGGACACAAACTTCTGTCAGCTGTCTGAGATCCCAGAAGAAAGGTCAAGCTGTTAAGGAGCCCAGAAACTTATACATGTGCAACACCAAAGTAATTTTCTTGCTTTTGAAAACACATGTACTGTGGATAAACTGTCATTAGTACGTTCAGATTTTTTTTAACAGTAGTGATCAATTTTATCTGTACTCTCCAACATCAGCCTGCCCTTGCAAAGGAACAGTTGTGTTTTAAGAAAAGTAAGAAGTTAAATTACCTATAAAGGATTGAGTTCATATTATCATATTTTAATCTGATTAAGTGGCTGAAAAGAATAGAGAAACTATATTCCAGGGTAGCTCTATGGATGGGAAGTTCCTCTGAATTTAGAAGCTTCCAAACTTTAAAATTTTCCCATGTGTCTAAGTGCTAAAATTTTGCTTGAAATGCCTGGTGTCTGGAAATTACAGTCATTATTTGTGAAAGCAACACTGTTTTGGTAGTCATTTGCTACTTATCAAATCTTTTTGAGAAATAGGAAAAATAACAAATATTAATTTAAATAAATAATTCAGTTGTTATTAAATGTTTCAAAAGTTTGAGCTTACCACACAGATCCAGTAGGGATAATTCCTTGTCTGTTAATAATTTAGTGATATTCAAAGGGCATCAAAAGATAGGACTTTTACATTCTCACTGACAAGAAATGGGCTTTTCTCAGTGTCATGCTTTCCCTTTAAGGTACAACGTTTTAAATTGCTATCCAAGGACATTTTTGCCCGGGACACCAAAGTGGCTCTCTCATTTACAGTCAGGACAAACTGTCAAGAATTTTGAACACCCAGGTATTAAAAGGTCATTTTGGTCAAAGTTGGTTACCAACCTTCTAGTCCGATGACTGTCATTCTTATGACTTTTGACAGGAATCGTGCTATATTCTATCTGGTAAGGAGAAAGTTCAATTGTGAGGTTTCCTTGTTTTAATGACAATCCTAACACAAGTATAATCTAACCAAGATTGTTAATAAAAGATAAGAAAATCAATTTTAAAATACTGTTTTTTTTCTTCTAGCTTCAGTTCAAGGAGAAGCAACTATGTTTGCACTTTTGTATGCCACAGTCTTTGTAAAACTCTTCATTCCTTCTAAGCAAACAGACCACACATTTCAATAAGGAAATTTTCCTTTTAAGGAAAGTCAAGCTTTTACAAACAATTATGTTTCTGTAGTATATCTTTATATTGTATGAGTGTTGTCTTGATTTTCTTTTTTGTTGAAGGAAATGAATGGTTTCATTTGTTTTCATTTATTTATTTATTTATTTATTTATTTATTTATTTATTGCGGTCCGTGGGCCTCTCACTGTTGTGGCCTCTCCCGCTGCGGAGCACAGGCTCTGGACATGCAGGCTCAGTGGCCATGGCTCACGGGCAGAGGGGTTTGCCCTGCCCTCTTTGTCACTGCTCATCATAAGAAAGGGGTCTACAGCATCGGGAAAACACTTACCAAGTAGAAACTTAACTGATTTCAGTTTAGTGTGTCCATACTCTTGCTACTGAACTTTGCTCCAAATAAGCTGACCTGAAAATTTCATTTATCCACAGTGGCCAAAGGATTCCTAACAGAATAGTTCCATTCTTTCCCTTCAGTCCTCACCTTTCTAAATTAAGACTTTGTGAAATTCTGTTGTTGTTGTTGTTGTTTTTCTTTTTTTCTCACTTACTTAGCAGCATCTTGTATTGCTATTTCAGGAAGTAAATGGTTGCTCCTTCAATAAGGTTCCATTTCAATTGAATTAAGCAGAGACCCCTTGAGGATTTCAAAATGTGGATGTCTTCCTTCCCTATTAACAGCGCTGATGCAAATTTTCTCTACTTTTATATACCTTTGTTCAGTCAACTTTTAATATCAAGGGGGGGAATTTTGGTTGCCAATCTGAAGCCATCACTATTCTCTGAAGACCCTCTATGGAATAAGCTTTTGGCCTTTGGCATTTGTAGACTATTCAGGTAAGTTGCTATATCAGAAACTATATTGTTTTGCTTCTCTGCACAATATAGAAGGATTGGATAACAGAAGGCAGGATAATAAATCTCAAGTATTTTCTATTTTCACCTTAAATTCCTTTTTAAACTCACATCTGCAATAGAAGATGGTACTTACTGATAAAAAATAATTTAAGGTTTGAGAAATAAAATACATCAGTGAGAAATAAAAGAAAGGTCTGAGGAAAAGCTTATAGGGACTAGATTTGCTGCATTTTAATAAAACATTTCTAGACTGAGGGGTCAAATAAACTAAATTTACTGTTTTCTGTTATTCATTTAACAAATATTTAACAAGTACTCACAGTATGCAAAACTGTATGTAGGCACTGTGGGAGCTATAAAAATGAATTAAACACAGTTCCTACCTGTGAAACTGTTAGGGGAGACAAGAAATATGCCTAAATAGCTTGAATACAAGCTCCAAAAATGATGAAAGCCATAAGAGGAGCATAAACAAAGTTTACTGAATCCAGCAGCTGTAGAGATTACTTTGCTGAAGGTAAATGTGAAATGCATATGCATAGATGCATATACATATGTGCACAGGTACACACATATGTATACAAACTTTAGAGGTTTTTTATGTGTTAATTAGCCTTTAAAATGTTAACCAGTCTTTAAAGTGGATAAATCATTTTGGTGGTTTTAATAAATAAATCAACAAAATTAAGCATGCCTTGATAATAGAATCTAAATGATTCCAAACATAATCCTGATTTTAATAATGTTCGAAGAAATGTTTCAGTAAAAATGTCAGTTGCAAGACATGAAAGATATGAGATAATGATGAGCAAAATTAACTCCTTGTCTCTTGGCTAATGTCATAGAAATGCATCCATTTGTATCTAATTATTTTAAATGTAGCAAAAATTAGGAAGAAAATTGGGTCATTTAAGAAAAAAATGTCTAAGGAGAACAACTGAGGTAGTACTGAAATGGATATTAAGTGAATACTAAAGCAACAAAACACTTTTTGAGTGTTTAAATAATTTGAAATAAATCCTTGCCCAGTGGACTTAAAGAATATAAATGAAGTTTTGAAAATATCCCTGGTCAGCTAGTCTCATTTGTGTCTGTGCGGAGACAAAGAATAAATACATATTAGTTTTTTTTTTTTAATTACCATTTCTTATTTATTTATTTTTGGCTGTGTTGGATTTTCATTGCTGTGTGCGGGCTTTCTCTAGTTGTCGTGAGAGGGGGCTACTCTTCGTTGTAGTTCACGAGCTTCTCATTGTGGTGGCTCCCCTCGTTGTGGAGCACAGGCTCTAGGCATGCGGGCTTCAGTAGTTGTGGCACATGGGCTCAGTAGTTGTGGGCTTAGGTGCTCTGCAGAATGTGGGACCAGGGATCGAACCCGTGTCCCCTGAATTGGCAGGTGGATTCTTAACCACTGCACTACCAGGGAAGTCCCTACATTTTAGTTTTCCAAAGACAAAGTTTCTGTTAGATTTAAAAAAATTTTCAGAAACAGCAACCTAAGTATGATAGAAGCATCAGAAAAACTTATTAAAACTTGTCAGCTTATAAAATCCTATATGTTACACAAAGCGACATGAGGGAAGCTGTAGTTGAGGGTCTCTTCAAGGGAATTAGTATTGTGGCATAGTCAAAACTAAATTCAAGCACTGATACTTTTGGGTCTAGTTATGTGATTTCAGGTAAATTTTAAACTTTTTTGAGACTTCTTTATAAAGTAGATAAAGCTAGGTAACATTAATATCTACTTCATTGGGCTTCCCTTGTGGCTCAGTGGTTGAGAGTTCGCCTGCCAATGCAGGGGACACAGGTGTGTGCCCCGTTCCAGGAAGATCCCACATGCCGCGGAGAAGCTGGGCCCGTGAGCCATGGCCGCTGAGCCTGCGCATCCAGAGCCTGTGCTCCGCAACGGAAGAGGCCACAGCAGGGAGAGGGCCGCATACCGCAAAAAAAAAAAAAAAAAAAAAATATATATATATATATATATACACCTCATTAATTGTTAAATGAGTTTACACATGTGAAGTTTTAGACTAGTATTTTCTCAGATATTAAATAACTCTGAGTAATAAACTCTTCCCCACTAAGCAAAAACAAAAATCAGCAAGAAAGAGAGGGAGAAAGCACTGATATAGGGTAAATGTCACAAATATCATGATGATTCTTTAGTTTCCTGAATGAAAATCTGGAAGGAAGCCAGGGGCATTATAACAGAATAAAAATAAGTTACTTGAATTTTTTATTTAAATCTATTTTATTTTTACACTATTAGCTTTCCTTTGCTCCAGTCTTTTCTGGTCTTAGATTTGCTTTTCTGGTATCCTTGATTTAAAATGATGAGTTGTATTACATGAGACATAAACCTGTACTTGTGTTAGAAATTAGATAAATTCCTGAATATTGCAAAAATGCAGGTACTATATCTAATACTGTACCACAGTATGATTGTCTGATTAAATACAGGACACCTGTTTAAATTTGAATTTCAAATAAACCATGAATAATTTTTTTTAGAGAAATGTCCTGAATTTACATGGAGCATATTTTATTAATAAATTATTGTATGTTTATCTAAAATTCACATTTATCTGATCATTCTGCATTTTTATTTGATGATTTCTGGCAACCCTGTATGGTAGGAAGCTCATTAACTCCCAATGTGTCAACCTCAAAACAAATTAATCAACAAGTAATTCTGTACATTCATCTCAGTCCCTGCTGCCACCTCCTTCCTTTAGACCATAATCATTCTGATTCTAATCATTCCAAAAGCCTCCTAACTGTCTCTGGCTTTATTCTCTCACTCTTCCGATCTATTCTTCACGCTGTAGCAAAGTGATTGTTCTAAAACACATATCTGATTACAGTGACTTGCCTGCTAAACATTTGTCAATGGTTCCGCAGAGAGCTCTGGATAAAATTTAAACTCCTTACTAAATAGGGTAAGGTAAAGCCTTAGGTGATCTAGGACTTGTGTTCCTCTCCAGTTTATCCACTGTAAATTAAACTTCACCTACAGTGAGCCTCATTTTGTCTTGATTCCTCTGCCTTAAAATAACTTCTCATACATTACCTCTTCCTCCCTTAGCTAACCCCTACTTGCCAGTCTGCTTTATGCCTTTTCCTTTATGTTGTCCCATGCTAGGTAAATGACATCCAATTATTTGTTTAAATACTGTATAGAAGTACAGGCTATAATATCTTCATTTCGTATGTACTGAAGACAGAATGGAACTGACTAGTGTGAGCTGTGTGAGAATTTCCCTACCCTTAACCAATCTTTCTTTAAAAATGATTGAATTAAAAGCTATTTTTAATAGGTAACATACACAATGTTCAATATGTGGAGAAAACAAATAATATAAAGTTATAAAACTTTCATCTGACATATTCAAGCTGTGGATTTCATGAAAATAATTCTTTTCTCAGTTTCACTGTTTAAATCAGCAATTAAGTAATTAAATATGCATTAATAAAGAATTTATAATGTCCTGATTGCAAATTTTAAGTGGGTCATGCCCTACAAATATATGCTCCATTTCACAGTCTCAAGCTTTTAAAAATTTAAACAGACAGCCTCTCTAAAGATTATACATTTCCTTTTGCTTTCATTTTTTCTTCTGTTACGTTTTTAAATTTCCCATTTCCCTAACAGTCATTATACTCATTCTCAATATTCAAAAGGATTAAAATTAAAACATGATTTATTCAAAGTATATAGAATTGGATATATTTAATAAAAATATAAACTAAACTAAATAAATCAAGATATTAACTTCTTGATACAAAATAATTTTCCTCTAAATTATTCAAAATTATATAGTGTAATTTGTTTTGACTGTATTTAAATATAAACCAAAATTTTAAATTATGTTTATAAGAAAATCATTTTACTTAGCTTTTTTTTGTTTTTTACTTTTTGAATTTTATTTATTTTTTTATACAGCAGGTTCTTATTAGTCATCAATTTTATACACATCAGTGTATACATGTAAGTCCCAATCACCCAATTCATCACACCACCATCCCCACCCCACCATGGCTTTCCCCCATGGTGTCCATACATTTGTTCTCTACACCTGTGTCTCAATTTCAGCACTGCAAATCAGTTCATCTGTACCATTTTTCTAGGTTCCACATACATGCGTTAATTTACAATATTTGTTTTTCTCTGTCTGACTTACTTCACTCTGCATGACAGAGTCTAGATCAATCCATGTCTCAAGAAATAACACAATTTTGTTTCTTTTTATGGCTGAGCAATATTCCATTGTATATATGTACCACATCTTCTTTATCCATTCGTCTGTCAATGGGCATTTAGGTTGCTTCCATGACCTGGCTATTGTAAATAGTATTGCAATGAACATTGGGATGCATGTGTCTTTTTGAATTATGGTTTTCTCTGGGTATAAGCCCAGTAGTGGGATTGCTGGATCATATGGTAATTTTATTTTTAGTTTTTTAAGGAACCTCCATACTGTTCTCCATAGTGACTGTATCACTTTACATTCCCACCAACAGTGCAAGAGTGTTCCCTTTTCTCCACATCCTCTCCAGCATTTGTTGTTTGTAGATTTTCTGATGATGCCCATTCTAACTGGTGTGAGGTGATACCTCATTGTAGTTTTGATTTGCATTTCTCTAATAATTAGTGATGTTGAGCAGCTTTTCATGTGCTTCTTGGCCATCTGTATGATTTCTTTGGAGAAATGACTATTTACGTCTTCTGCCCACTTTTGGATTGGGTTATTTGTTTCTTTAATATTGAGCTGCATGAGCTGTTTATATATTTTGGAGAGTAATCTTTTGTCATTGATTCATTTGCAAATATTTTCTCCCATTCTGAGGGTTGTCTTTTTGTCTTGTTTATAGTTTCCTTTGCTGTGCAAAAGCTTTTAAATTTCATTAGGTCCCATTTGTTTATTTTTATTTCCATTACTCTAGGAGGTGGATCAAAAATGATCTTGTGATTTATGTCATAGAGTGTTCTTCCTATGTTTTCCTCTAAGAGTTTTATAGTGTCCAGTCTTACATTTGTGTCTCTAATCCATTTTGAGTTTATTTTTGTGTATGGTGTTAGGGAGTGTTCTAATTTCATTCTTTTACATGTAGCTGTCTATTTTTCCCAGCACCACTTATTGAAGAGGCTGTCTTTTCTCCATTGTATATCCTTGCCTCCTTTGTCATAGATTAGTTGACCATAGGTGTGTGGGCTTATCTCTGGGCTGTCTATACTATTCCATTGATCTATGTTTCTGTTTTTGTGTCAGTACCATATTGTCTTGATTACTGTAGCTTTGTAGTAGAGTCTGAAGTCAGGGAGTCTGATTCCTCCAGCTCTGTATTTTTCCCTCAAGACTGCTTTGGCTCTTCAGGATCTTTTGTGTCTCCATACAAATTTTAAGATTATTTGTTGTAGTTCTGTAAAAAATGCCATTGGTAATTTGATAGGGATTGCATTGAATCTGTAGATTGCTTTGGGTAGTATAGTCATTTTCACAATATTGATTCTTCCAATCCAAGAACATGGTATATCTCTCCATCTGTTGGTATCATTTTTAATTTCTTTCATCAGTTTCTTATAGTTTTCTGCATACAGGTCTTTTGTTTCCCTAAGAAGGTTTATTCCTAGGTATTATTCTTTTTGTTGCCATGGTAAATGGGAGTGTTTGCTTAATTTCTCTTTCAGATTTTTCATCATCAGTGTATAGGAATGCAAGAGATTTCTGAGCATTAATTTTGTATCATGCAACTTTGCCAAATTCATTGATTATCTCTAGTAGTTTTCTGGTGGCATTTTTAGGATTCTCTATATATAGTATCATGTCATCTGCAGATAGTGACAGTTCTTCTTTTCCAATTTGGATTCCTTTTATTTTTTTTCTTCTCTGATTGCCATAGCTAGGACTTCCAAAACTATGTTGAATAGTAGTGGTGAGAGTGTACATCCTTGTCTTGTTCCTGATCTTAGAGGACATGCTTTCAATTTTTTACTTAGCTTTTAGAAAAAAATTGAATTTGTATCATATATATATATATTTAAACATCTTTATTGGAATGTAATTGCTCTACAATGTTGTGCCAGCTTCTGCCGTACAACAAAGTGCATCAGCCATACATATACATATACCCCATAGCCCCTCCCTCCTGCGTCCACCCTCCCCATCCCACTTCTCTAGGTACTCACAAAGCACCTAACCAATCTCCCTGTGCCATGCAGATGCTTCCCACTAGCTATCCTCTTCACACTTGGTACTGTAAACGTGTTTGTGCCACTCTCTCACTTTGTCCCAGCCTAGCATTCCCCATCCCCGTGTCCTCAGGTCTATTCTATACATCTGCTTCTTTTTTTTTTTTTTTTCTTTGCAGTATGCAGGCCTCTCACTGTTGTGGCCTCCCTGTTGTGGAGCACAGGCTCCGGACGCGCAGGCTCAGTGGCCATGGCTCATGGGCCTAGCCGCTCCACGGCATGTGGGATCTTCCCAGACCTGGGAGAGAACTTGTGTCCCCTGCATCGGCAGGCAGAATCTCAACCACTGCACCACCAGGGAAGCCCCTATACATGTGCTTCTTTATCCCTGTCCTGCCCCTAGGTTCTTCAGAATCATTTTTTTTTTTAGATTCCATATATATGTGTTAGCATACTGTACTTGTTTTTCTCTTTCTGACTTACTTCACTCTGTATGCCAGACTCTAGGTCCATCCACCTCACTACAAATAACTCAATTTTGTTTTTTTATGGCTGAGTAATAGTCCATTGTATACATGTGCCACATCTTCTTTATCCATTCATCTGTCAATGGACATTTAGGTTGCCTCCATGTCCTGGCTATTGTAAATGGAGCTGCAATGAACATTGTGGTACATGACTCTTTTTGAATTATGGTTTTCTCAGGATATATGCCCAGTAGTGGGATTTCTGGTTTGTATAGAAGTTCTGTTTTTAGTTTTTTAAGGAACCTCCATACTGTTCTCCATAGTGGCTGATCAATTTACATTCCCAACAACAGTGCAAGAGGGCTCCTTTTCTCCACATTCTCTCCAACATTTATGGTTTGTAGATTTTTTGATGATGGCCATTCTGACTAATGTGAGGTGATACCTCTTTGCAGTTTTGATTTGCATTTCTCTAATGATTAGTGATGTTGAGCATTCTTTCACGTGTTTGTTGGCAATCTGTGTATCTTCTTTGGAGAAATGTTTATTTAGGTCTTCTGCCTATTTCTGGATTGGGTTATTTGTTTTTTTTTTTTTTTTTGATATTGAGCTGCATGAGCTGCTTATATATATTGGAGATTAATCTTTTGTCAGTTGCTTCATTTGCAAATATTTTCTCCAATTCTGAGGGTGGTCTTTTTGTCTTGTTTATATTTTCCTTTGCTGTGTAAAAGCTTTTAAGTTTCACTAGGTCCCATTTGTTTATTGTTGTTTAATTTCCCTGTCTTTAGGAGGTGGGTCAAAAAGGATCTCGCTGTGACTTATTTCATAGAGTGTCTTGCCTATGTTTTCCTCTAAGAGTTTTTTATAGAATCTGGCATTACATTTAGGTCTTTAATCATTTTGAGTTTATTTTTGTGTATGGTGTTAGGGAGTGTTCTAATTTAATGCTTTTACTTGTAGCTGTCGAGTATTCCCAGAACCACTTATTTAAGAGGCAGTCTTTTCTCCATTGTATATTCTTTTTTTTCTTTTTTTTTTCTGCGGTATGCGGACCTCTCACCGTTGTGGCCTCTCCCGCTGTGAAGCACAGGCTCCAGACACGCAGGCTCAGCGGCCATGGCTCACGGGCCCAGCCGCTCTGCAGCACATGGGATCTTCCCGGACCGGGGCACGAACCCATGTCTCCTGCATCGGCAGGCGGACTCCCAACCACTGCGCCACCAGGGAAGCCCTCCATTGTATATTCTTGCCTCCTTTATCAAAGATAAAGTGAGCATACGTGCATGGGTTTATCTTTGGGCTTTCTATCCTGTTCCATTGATCTATATTTCTGTTTTTGTGCCAGTACCAACTGTCTTGATTACTGTAGCTTTGTAGTATAATCTGAAGTTAGGGAGCCTGATTCTTGCAGCTCCGTTTTTCTTTCACATGATTGCTCTGGCTATTCAAGTTCCTTTGTGTTTCCATACAAATTTTGAAAATTTTTGTTCTAGTTCTGTGAAAAATGCCATTGGTCTTGTGGGAGGGATTGCACTGAATCTTTAGACTGCTTTGAGTAGTATAGTCATTATCACAGTGTTGATTCTTTCAATCCAAGAACATGTTATGTCTCTTTATCTGTTTTTATCATCTCTAATTTCTTTCATCAGTGTCATATAGTTTTCTGCATAGAGGTCTTTTGCCTCCTTACGTAGGTTTATTCCTAGGTATTTTATTCTTTTTGTTGCAATGGTAAATGGGATTGTTCCTTTAATTTCTTTCAGATTTTTCATCATTAGTGCATAGGAATGCAAGAGATTTCTGTGCATTAATTTTGTATCCTGCTACTTTACCAAATTCATTGATTAGCTCTAATAGTTTTCTGGTAGCATCTTTAGGATTTTCTATGTATAGTATCATGTCATCTGCAAACAGTGACAGTTTTACTTCTTTCCATTTTGGATTCCTTTTATTTCTTTTTCTTCTCTGATTGCTGTGGCTAAAACTGCCAAAACTATGTTGAACAATAGTTTTGAGAGTGGACAGCCTTGTCTTTTTCCTGATCTTAGAGAAAATGGTTTCAGTTTTTCACCATTGAGAATGATGTTGGCTGTGGTTTTGTCATATATGGACTTTACTATGTTGAGGTAAGTTCTCTCTATGCCTACTTTCTGTAGGGTTTTTATCAAAAATTGTTGTTGAATTTTGGCAAAATCTTTTTCTGCATCTATTGAGATGATCATATGGTTTTTCTCCTTCAATTTATTAATATGATGTATCACATTGATTGATTTGCATGTATTAAAGAATCCTTGCATTCCTGGGATAAACCCCACTTGGTCATGGTATATGATCCTTTTAATGTGCTGTTGGATTCTTTTTGCTAGTATTCTGTTGAGGAAATTTTCATCTATGTTCTTCAGTGATTTTGGCCTGTAGTTTTCTTTCTGAGTGACATCTTTGTTTGGTTTTGGTATCAGGGCGATGGTGGCCTTGTAGAATGAGTTTGGGAGTATTCCTCCCTCTGCTATATTTTGGACGAATTTGAGAAGATAAGTGTTAGCTCTTCTCTACATGTTTGATAGAATTCACCTGTGAAGCCTTCTGCTCCTGGGCTTTTTTTTGTTGGAAGTTTTTTAATCACAGTCTCAATTTCAATGTTTGTGATTAGTCCGCTCATATTTTCTATTCCTTCCTGGTTCAGTGTTGGAAGGTTGTGCTTATCTAAGAATTTGTCCATTTCTTCCTTGTTGTCCATTTTAGTGGCATATAGCTGCTTATAGTAATCTTTCATGATCCTTTGTATTTCTGCTGTGTCAGTTGTTACTTCTTTTCCATTTCTAATTCTATTGATTTGAGTCTTCTCCCTTTTTTTCTTGATGGGTCTGGCTAATGGTTTACTAATTTTGTTTATCTTCTCAAAGAACCATCTTTAAGTTTTAATGATCTTTGCTATCGTTTCCTCCATTTCTTTTTCATTTATTTCTGATCTGATCTTTATGATTTCTTTCCTTCTGCTAACTTTGGGGTTATTTTGTTCTTCTTTCTCTAATTGCTTTAGGTGTAAGTTTAGGTTGTTTGTTTGAGATGTTTCTTGTTTCTTGAGGTAGGATTGTATTGCTCTAAACTTCTCTCTTAGAACTGCTTTTGCTACATCCCATAGGTTTTGGGTCACCATGTTTTCATTGTCATTTGTTTCTAGGTATTCTTTGATTTCCCTTGATTTCTTCAGTGATCTCTTGGTTATTTAGTAGTGTATTATTTAGCCTCCATGTGCTTGTATTTTTTACAGATTTTTTACTGTAATTAATACCTAGTCTCATAGCACTGTGGTAGGAAATATACTTGATGCAATTTCAATTTTCTTAAATTTACCAAGGCCTGATTTGTGACCCACAATATGATTTATCCTGGAGAATGTTTCATGAGCACTTGAGAAGAAAGTGTACTGTGTTGTTTTTGGATGGAATGTCCTATAAATATCAAGTAAGTCCATCTTGTTTAATGTATCATTTAAGGCTTGTGTTTCATTATTTATTTTCATTTTGGATGATCTGTCCTTTGTTGAAAGTAGGGTGTGAAAGTCCACTACTATGTGTTACTGTCGATTTCCCCTTTTATGGCTGTTAGCATTTGCCTTATGTATTGAGTTGCTCCTATGTAGGGTGCATACATATTTACAATTGTTATATCTTCTTCTTGGGTTCATCCCTTGATCATTATGTAGTGTCCTTCTTTGTCTTTTGTAATAGTCTTTATTTTAAAATCTATTTTGTCTGTATGATAATTGCTACTCCAGCTTTCTTTTGATTTCCCTTTGCAAAGAATATCCTTTTCCATCCCCCCAGTCTCAGTCTGTATGTGTCCCTAACTCTAAAGTGAATTTCTTGTAGACAGCGTATATACAGGTCTTGTTTTTGTATCCATTCAGCCCTTTGTATCCATTCAGCCATTTGTGCTTTTTGTGGGAGCATTTAATCCATTTACATTTAAGGTAGTTATTGATATGTATGTTCCTATTACCATTTTCTTGATTGTTTTGTGTTTATTATTTTAGGCCTTTGCCTTCTCTTATATTTCCTGCCTGGAGAAGTTCCTTTAGCATTTGTTGTAAAGATGGTTTTGTGGTGCTGAATTTCTTAGCTTTTGCTTGTTTCTAAAGGTTTTAATTTTTCTGTCGAATCTGATTGTGATCCTTGCTGGGTAGAGTAATCTTGGTAGTAGGTTTTTTTTTCCTTTCATCACTTTAAATATGTCCTGCCACTCCCTTCTGGCTTGCAGAGTTTCTGCTGAAATATCAGCTGTTAACCTTATAGGGATTCCCTCTTATGTTATTTTTTGTGTTTCCCTTTCTTCTTTTAATATTATTTCTTTGTATTTAATTTTTGATAGTTTGATTAATGTGTCTTGGTGTGTTTCTGCTCAGATTTATCCTGAATTGGACTCTCTGCACTTCCTGGACATGTTTGACTATTTCCTTTCCCATATTAAGGAAGCTTTCAACACTAATCTCTTGAAATATTTTCTCAGTTCCTTTCTTTTTCTCTTCTTCTTCTGGGACCACTATAATTTGAATGTTGGTGCATTTAATGTTTTCTCAAAATTCTCGGAGACTCTCCTCAATTCTTTTTATTCTTTTTTTCTTTATTCTGCTCTGCAGTAGTTATTTCTTCTATTTTATCTTCCAGGTCACTTATCCGTTCTTCTGCCTCAGTTATTCTGCTATTGATTCCTTCTAGAGAATTGTTAGTTTCATTTATTGTGTTGTTCATCATTGTTTGTTTGCTCTTCAGTTCTTCTTGGTTCTTGTTAAACATTTCTTGCATTTTCTCCATTCTATTTACAAGATTTTGGATCACTTTTCTATATCATTACTCTGAATTCTTTTTCAGATAGACTGCCTATTTCTTCTTCATTTGTTTTGGTCTGGTCGGTTTTTACCTTGCCCCTTCATCTGTTATGTGTTTCTCTGTCTTCTCATTTTGCTTAACTTGCTGTGTTTGGGGTCTCATTTTCACAGGCTGCATGTTCATTGTTCCCATTATTTTTCGTGTCTGCCCCCAGTGGTTAAGGTTGGTTCAGTGTGTTGTGCAGGCTTCCTGTTGGAGGTGACTGGTGCCTGTGTTCTGGTGGAAGAGGCTGGATCTTGTCTTTCTGGTGGACAGGACCACATCCGATGGTGTGTTTTCATGTGTCTGTGACCTTATTATGATTTTAGGCAGCCTGTCTGCTAATGGGTGGGATTGTGTTCCTGTCCTGCTAGTTGTTTGGCATAGGGTGTCCAGCACTGTAGCTTGCTGGTCATTGAGTTGAGCTGGGTCTTAGCATTAAGATGGCAAGCTCTAGGAGAGCTTTCACTGTTTCATATTATGTGAAGCTGGGGAGTTCTCTGGTGAACCAATTTCCTGAATTTGGCTCTCCCACCTCAGAGGCACATGCTTGACATCCAGCTGGAGCACCAGGACCCTGTCAGCCACACAGCTCAGAAGAAAAGGGAGAAAAAAAAATAAAATAAAATGAAATATAGTTATTAAAATAAAAAAAAATATTAAAAATTTTTTAAAAATTAAAATGTAATAAAAAAGAAGAAAAAGGAAAAAAAGGACAGACAGAACCCTGGGACAAATGGTAAAAGCAAAGCTATACAAACATAAGCACACAAAGAAGCATACACATACACACTCACAAAAAGAGAAAAAGGAAAAATATATTTATATCCATATATAAAAAAAAAAGGAGGAAGAGTGCAAACAAATCAATAAACAAATCTACCAATGGTAATAAACTCTAAATACTAAACTAAGATAAACATAAAACCAGAAACAAATTAGATGCAGAAAACAAACCCTAGTCTACAGTTGCCTCCAAAGTCCACTGCCTCAATTTTGGGATGATTCAGGTATTCTAGAGATGCAGAGTACATCAACTTGGTTTTGGAGATGTAGTCCACTGTGCCTGAGGCTGCTGGGAGAAATGTCCCTTTCTCTTCTTTGTTCACACAGTTCCGGTGGTTCAATTTTAGATTTGGCCCCACCTCTGCATGTAGGTCGCCTGAAGGTGTGTGTTCTTTGCTCAGACAGGATGGGGTTAAAGAAGCAGCTGATTAGGGGACTCTGGCTCTCAGGCCGAAGGGAGGGAGGGGTACAGCATGTGGGGCGAGACTGCGGTGGAAGAGGCCAGTGTGACGTTGCAACAACCTGAGGCTTACCGTGTGTTTTCCCAGGGAAGTTGTCCCTGTATCACAGGACCCTGGCAGTGGTGGGCTGCACAGGCTCCCAGGAGGGGAGGTGTGGATAGTGACCTGTGCTTGCACACAGGCTTCTTGGTGGCTGCAGCATCATCCTTAGTGTTTCATGCCCATCTCTGTTGTCTGCACTGATAGCCATGGCTTGCGCCCATCTCTGGAATTTGTTTAGGTGGTGCTCTGATTCTCCTCTCCTTGCTCACCACAAAACAATGGTCTCTTGCCTCTTAGGCAGTTCCAGGCTTTTCCCCAGACTTTCTGCTGGCTTGCTGTGGTGCACTAGCCCGCTTCAGACTGTGTTCATGCAGCCAACCCCCATCCTCTCCCTGGGGTCTGACCTCTGAAGCCAGAGCCTCAACTCCCAGGCCCCATCCACCCCAGCTGGTGAGCAGAGAAAGCTCTCAGGCTCGTGAGTGCTGGTCAGCACTGATCCTCTGTGTGGGAATCTCTCTGCTTTGCCCTCTGCACCCGTACTGCTGTGCTCTCCTTCGTGGCTCTGAAGCTTCCCCTCTGCCACCCCGTGTCTCTGCCAGTGAAGGGACTTCCTGGTGTGTGGAAATTTTCTCCTTCACAGCTCCCTCCCAGACGTGCAGGTCCTGTCCCTATTATTTTGTCTTTGTTTTTTCTTTTTTCTTTTGTCCTACTGAGGTATATGGAGAGTTTCTTTCCTTTTGGGAAGTCTGAGGTCTTCTGCCAGCATTCAGTAGGTGTTCTGTAGGAGTTGTTCCACATGTAGATGTATTTCTGATGTATTTGTTGGGAGGAAGGTGATCTCCACATGTTACTCCTCTGCCATATTGAAGGTCTCCCCTTATAGCGTATTTTTATAGTAATAACACAATTTGCAATTATAGCTTTAAAGAACATAAAGAACATTCTGTTTTGCTAATGTTACAAACAGAGATCATGCTTCAGATGAATTATGTCTAAGCCTTTATATATATTAATTTATGGTGATATAAATTATTTCCTGTTGCAAAATGATTCTTGACTGTTATGTAACCTGTATGTAAATTGCACTAATGTGTGAGTACCTCTAGAAGCATAAAATGGAATACTATGGGAAAAAAATTAATGCTCCACAGTTCTGGGAAATGGTATTTCACTATGTGAGAAACTATTGCCTTCACACCAATTTTAAAAGTATATACATGTGTATTTTCTCTTTCCTAAGACCATCCACTGCTCAGTTCTCTCCATGGTAGTCAAAGCATTGTCCATTTTTCAAAGCTGTACAGCACACAAATTTTACAGCACTCAGAGCCCCCTAATCAGCAGCTTCTTTAACTCCATCCTGTCTGAGCGAAGAACACACACCTTCAGGTGACCTACATGCAGAGGTGGGGCCAAATCCAAATTTGAACCCTAGGAACTGTGTGAACAAAGAAGAGAAAGGGACATTTCTCCCAGTAGCCTCAGGTGCAGTGGATTACATCTCCAAAACCAAGCTGATGTACTCTGCATCTCTGGAATACCTGAATCATCCCAAAATTGAGGCTTTGGTTTGAAATGAATAGGGAAAAAATATAAAGAGGTGTTTCCCTGGGGTGTAAACAATGTTATTGTGAAAGTGAATATTTAAGATTAAGAGTTACCGTGTGCTGGCCTGATTGCTAGATTCTGAGTGACAAGATGGTCCTGTTCTTTAGTACATGTTGTGCCTGTGTTTGTGATATACTAAGCCTCTAAAGCCCAGGACTCAGGATAGGGGACCGTCTCATTCAGGTGTAGTAGCTCCAATAAAGTCAATATTGGCTGCCTTCCATAATGAGTATTTCCATAAAGCCTCCCCATTGGATTCACAAAGTGCAGCACAGTATCTGGCACATATTAGGACCTGAAGAAATGAGAGCAGGGAGGGAAGGAGGAATAAAGGAAGAAGGAAGGAAGAATGGAAGGATGGAAGGAAGGAAAGGAGGGAGGGAGGGAGAGAGTGAAGGAAAGAAGGAAGGTTTATGGTTTTGTTCAGGCAGATAAGAATTACTCCTGCTTGTGATGTGGTGGGATAAGTGGGCATTTGTTAGCTCAATTGGCAGTACCATCTTGAAACAGAAGTTCCTTTAATGGGAGGTAGTTTAAGTATAAGGAGGTATCAATTTTCTTAAGATGATCAGTCAGGAAATAGGTCTAAATTACAAATCCACTTTGGTAACTGGATAGCATTTAAGGATCTACAAATATCAAGGCCTCTTAAAGTCTCTTTTTGTTTTATATCTAAACAAAGAGCCAGTGTATAAATAATCATCTGATAATCACCCATTTGAAATTGTCCACGTACTAGTTACTTTTGCATTTTTAACACAGTTGAGTGGTTCTAATTCATCACAACCCTGGTTTGGCTTTATCTTTGGCCCTGGCTCTAAGAAAAGTTTCATTACTTTTTCTGCGGGTAGAATTGATATCTTATTCAGTCCCTCAGATTTTCCAAATTTCTTTTTGAAACAAAACCAAGCATTTTTCAGGCCTTTTATTTCTTAACTGTTCTTCTATAGGTATATTAAAATATAGTAATAATAAAAAATACAGTTAACTTGATTTGAAATGGCAATATGATTGGCAGCTATTTAAAACCTGATAGTTTTAAAGTGAGATTGTAAAATTTTCACCTGGAACTTTTTTCATGCTCAATTACACTTATTTTTTTATAAACTTTAAAATACTTGTGGATACATATTTTGGTACACATTATAGAAAAGGACTCCTTTGTTCAATATCTAACTCTATAAAATCTGGTATATCCTTGGAATTTCTTGTTAATGGTTATATTAGATTATTTGTAAATTACTATTTACAAAACCTTTCCAATTATATATGGGAGTTTAAACTAAAAATATATATTACAGAATACATATATTTATATAAAAGAGTATCTATATGCTATCTTACATATTAATTTGCTCATTTATATATTTATTTTATTACTTCACTGAAATGAATTAGTGACATAATGAATTAATGATATAAAACACATTCACTAACATGCCTGCCTTTGGAAATGCTGATGAAAAGACTTAGAGAAAACATCCAGCTAAGTACAAAATTTGAAATACAATTGACACCATACTAATTCATTACTATTCATAAATAGTACTCTTTCATGTATGCTATAAATTTTTGATATAAAGTGATTGTAATAGAAAGAGAGACTTTATAAATTAGCTTAGGTGATAAACAATATTTATAAATCTCAAAATTTACTTGTAACTGTAACAAAATTGCATGAAAGAAAAACAATATTCCCACTAAAGTGAAGAAAAGAAACAATGAATAAAAAAGAGAAACTCTCTCTGATTTATTTCCTCCAAATCAGGGCCTGCAGACTCCTTTTGTATTGCTGTCACAGTTTTGAATGTCTGATGTACAGAAATAATATGCTGGCCTTGCAGTTATGAGATCTGTGCACCACCAACTACATGGTATGACCTTGGACAAGTGACCAAATCTCTTTAGACCTAGGCTAGATGATATTTATGGTCTTATCCAGCTTTAACATTCTATATCTAATCTAATCTTTACTGTGGTGATTCAATTCATTCACTTCTCTAGACATGGGGCCTGAATGACTGTTCACTTTCAGAAACCTTTACTTTTTCTATTTTTGAAGACTGAAGTTTCTAATCTGACTTTTCCTTTCTTGAAGATGGTCATGTCTCTTAGTTCTCTGTTACACTGTCAGGTAAATCAATTTACCACACCATACATCAGAGACCTTCATCCAGTCAGGGACAAAAATCTACATCAAAAGAGTGATGTGAGCAGAAAAAGAACAAGGAACTGATCTTATCCGAGGTCCTGTGAAAAAATGAATTAGAGAATCCACTTAAATATCCTCGATCATATTTTTGTTTCACTATCAGTGAAGTGGTATATGATAAAAGCTTGAGGACATTTTAATATAATCTCTATTCAAAAAATAGAGGTAATGTGAAGTAATGGTGAAGTAATTTTATTAACTATTAGGCTTATGCTTTCCAACTCATTACTATGTCCCTAGTTTATGCATAATTTTTCTCATCAAATGGAATGACTTCCCTTTAGGTAAGCTGGTCCTTGTCAAGAACCATGAAGGGCCCAAGATGTTACCCTGCTTGCAAGCTCACAAGTTAGCCTACCACACTTTCACAGAAACTGGGAGAAGGTGCATGAGAACTCAAGGCACGGCAGACAGCATGAGCTTCCTGTTCACATGGCTTCTCTTTCCTCCCCAGCTCTACAGGGTGATATGGAGTTGTCCAGCTTGATGGTGAGCAACTTTGAGTTCAGGAAACCCCAGTCTTTTAGAGGACCAAATCTGCTCAACTTTGTTCCAAATGGAGATATCCTGGACAGCAAAGAAACATGACACTTGCTTAGAAGACATGCAGAAACATGCAGGATCCATGAAAAATTATCTCTCAACAGTCCTCATAAACAAAGAAAAATCAAAAACAAAAAATGTAGAAAATTCACCTTTATATATAAATCTGCATGCTTATAAAAATTAGAATGTCTTCTTTCCTAAGGACATTAGGAAGGAAGACATTCTAATCAACCAAATCTAGTCATGTCTAACATCTATTAAATGCCTATCATATTCCAGGCATTTTCATATATAATTTTACTCTAATTTCTAAGTCATCTCTATGAAGAATATTATATAATTCTCAATTACATTCTCAATTATATAAGAATATTATATAATTCTCAGTTGAGAAGGAATATTATTTCCTTCTTAATTGCAAGGAAATTTATGGTCTCACAAGGAATATTACCTGTCTCTTGGTCATAAAACCATTCCATAGGGCTTCCCTTTTGGCACAGTGGTTGAGAGTCTGCCTGTCGATGCAGGTGACACGGGTTCGTGCCCTGGTCCGGGAAGATCTCACATGCCGCGGAGCGGCTAGGCCCGTGAACCATGACCGCTGAGCCTGTGTGTCCGGAGCCTGTACTCCACAACGGGAGAGGTCACAACAGTGACAGGCCCACGTACCATAAAAACAAACAAACAAACAAACAAACAAAAAACATTCCATAGAGAAAGTGGGATCTAAAACTGGTATAACACATTGAGAAATAATATTTATGAGGGCTTTATGTGAAATGAAGGTAATAATCAACTTTTGCTTAAAAATTTTCTCTTTGTTTTATTGACTTAGTAGATGCACTGAATTTATTTAACCTTGTTAGGAGGTAGTAGCATCCTTATATAAATGTGCTAATAGAGGATTAAGTAGATTTATAGGTTTATGAAATCTGTCCCTTTTGCTCATTTTAGAAAGCTTATTGATCTAATATAGCCAACACTACTCTTTCCTCTCTTTTTGGTCTTTTAAGCTTTCAAGTACAGTTATTTTAGAACAATTTGATGAGGAGTTAGGCTCAATAACATATCTTAAAAATATTTTCTTTTAGAAATAATCTATCTTCTACATCAGAACTTCTAAAATTGTACCATGTAACGTGTTTTAAGTATAATCTAGATTTTTATTCAAAAAGAAAAAACAAACAAGAAAAAAAGAAGAAAGTCTACTTATTAGCTTAGGACATCTGGTATTATTGATGGAGTGAGAAATTCTGAGGTTCATACATTTCAAAAGTATGTTTTAAAGTAAACTTGATCATCCTAAAACTATCATAAATCATGCTTATTCGATATGAGTTTTTGCTAGAAAACTGCTCCCATTTTAAAGCTTATGATTGCCTTAAGACAACTGCCTAAATAGTCAGTGAGTGGATTAACTGAGGAGCAAAGAATTCCACTACACAAACATTTTCAAAGCCAACAATAACTAAAGAGGATTTGTTCTTTACCAGTGAATCTACTTCAGAAATCTCTTTGCAACCACGGTAAATACAAATCTGTTCTCTTGTCTATTGTTAATGCTAGTGTTAGTTGACTTAATTTTGGCTAAGCCCTAAGGATAAAAGGTTTAGAAATGTACAGTTAGAATTATGGATGGAATTCATAAAATCAAATGGGTCATTAGAGTGCAATCTACTCTAATCCCTTTTGAAGAATTCCACTTTCCATATCTCTTGATCTGTTTCTCAGCCTGCAGAGATCCTACTGTGATTGTTACCTCTTAAAAGGCATTACCCAACAATGTTACTTTTCCGCTTTCTAAAAGTGTTATTTTTTTGACTTCAAGTTTCCTTCCTATGCATTTTTCACCGGGAATTGCATTTAGAGAATTAAAAGAAGACAGTATAGCTGGGAGATTATTAGATTATTGTAAATGCTACTACTTGAGTACTGTAATTTTCATAGCTTTGCTGTAGCATATATTATTTGTATAAAGTGAAATTTCTTTAATAGAGATGAATTTTAGTTTATAGCAAGATAGTACCCACATATATTAACTTTAAATCTAAACTTGATCCATCTTCACCTACTGTCCTTCACAAACCTGTTGTTGTATCAAAACTGGTGTATTATTTTCCCAGAAATATTTTTCAAATTTCTCTTTTTACCAACTCCTTTTCCTTTTCACTAGGGAAAGATAAAGACAGACCTTGCTCGATTTAGGCCTCATCTTTTCTTTAAATTTTCCTTGAACACCCAAGTCCTCAGTGATCTTTCAATTTCATCAAATTATAATTAACCTCTTTTATTTTTGCTGTTCATTAGTATTTTTACATAGATTGTATACTGCTAGTAGTACTACTACTAGTAATAGTAATAGTAGCAAGAGACGTAGTGATAAGTAATTAACATTTATTGGAAGCTTAATATATGTTAGACATTGTCCAAAATACACACTTTCTCATTTGATTCTCATAAAAACCTAATATGTTGAGTTCTTTTAAGAAAAATTTAGAAATCCAGTATTTGAACAAATAATGGATAAAGTCACACAAACTATATATAACTATATATGCTCTATAGAGCATTTTTAATGATCTATGTTTTTTTAATATTCTTATCTTCCTAATTATATTAAAAGCTCTTTGAGGGAAATGACAATGTCTTACACATTTCTTGCTCCCTTGTAGAACCTAATTTCATGTACACTGAAAGTTCTTAATGAATACTAAGTTATTAATTGAACAACAGATGCAGTGAATTATAAAATATGTAGTTTAACAAAATATAAATATTAAGAGTAATAATAAAGTAACCAACAATAGCCTCATTTGTTCCAGCACATTTCTATCTGCAAAACCAGCTCTTGTAAAATTAAGTACTGCAACAGTGCAGCTTAGTGTAGTGGTTCTCATATTTAAACTTGCATTAGAAGTCCCTGGAGGGATTATCACAGCACAGATTTTTGGACCCTCAGAGGTTCTGATTCAGTAGATCTGGTGTAGTTGCAATATTTTGCATTTCTAACAAGTTCCCAGGTGATGTTAATGCTGCTATTCCAGGAACGAATCTTTGAGACCCACTGGTTAGTGATTTTAGAAGTGTGGAGCTAGAACCCCAACTCTGTCACTTTTAAGTTGTGTGAACTTGAGCAAATAATTAATATCTCTGGGCTTCAGTTTCTTCATCTATTGAAAGGCACTTTAGAATTTTTGTGTGGATTAAATGAGACAGCATGTGTAAATTGCTTACAATAGTGTCTAGCACATACATAAGTTCTCAGTAATTATTAACCATATTAATTTTTATATTAGCTATAATTATTAAGTTGCAAACATTGATATAACCAACTGTTTGCTAAACTGTTTTATGTGTGTGTGTGTGTTGTGGTGAATAAAGCAAAGCATTGAGAAATAGACTCAGCTGTGGTTCTCAGAATAGCAGAGAAGAAGAGCTTGAGGTAGAAGAAAAGCATGAGAAAAGCCTTAGTAGAAGATCCAAACAATTGTACAATGATCACAGAGAGCCTCATAGGGAAAAGAAAGGTATGCGAGAAGTGGAAGAAAGCAGGATGATTTAAAAAGAAGCAGAGTAGAGGTCAGAAAGTCAAGTAAGAGAGAGATATCTTATTTGCAAAGCAGAAATAGAGATGCAGATGTAGAGAACAAACGTATGGATACCAAGGGAAAAGGTGTGTGTGGGGGTGAATTGTGGGACTGGGATTGACACATATACACTACTATGTATAAAATAGATAACTAAAGAGAACTTACTGTATAGCACAGGGAAATCTACTCGGTGCTCTGTGGTGACCTAACTGGGCAGGAAATCCAAAAAAGTAGGGATATATGTGTACATATGGCTGAGTCACTTTACTGTACAGCACAAACTGACACAGGAATGTAAAGTAACTATACTCCAAAAAAATTAATTAATTAATTAATTAAAAAAATAAATTCAGGTAATTTTTTAATTATCTGAAATGTACAAAATTCAAGATGAATGTTTTTAAGAATAAAATTATCATCACTACTTTATAGGTAGTTAACATGATCCATAGTTTTCTCAATCATTTTACTTTAGTTTATGAAACAGGAAATTGATATAATTTCTAAAATTTAATTTGAGGCACAAAAACATATCAAATATTTTCCTTGTTCCTTGTGAACATGCTAGCAATAAAATTGAAACTGAGGGAATTTTGCAATTTATGGCTCTAAATGGAGAATATGTATATTTTTTTAGCAACGGGATGTGCTGTACCAGGGTTCCATTCAAATGATGTTTTTAAACAGCAAAGGTAACTACATAACAGGATAATATCTAAAGATATAAAGTAAGTGATTTAGATACGGCTAGTACTCTACCGATTGCCCCATTTTTCAGCTTAGATCCCCTGTATATTTAGATTTCAATTAAAAAAAATATATTCCTTTCTGCTTTTAACAGGACTAGTTTATTCTAATCTAAAATGATGTGAGGAAAAAATACAGCAGGAACATGATATCCAGTGTTAACAGTTTTACATAAAAGGTCATTCTGTGGCCACTGTTGTGAGAATATGCTCCTGAATATTTTTGCATACCTCATGAGGCAGACAGCAGGGTAATAGAATCAGATTAACATTGCTAGGATTTACATAAAGGAGAAATACTTTTGTTAGTGTTTCTCAGAGTGTGGTCTGTGGGTGCCTGCCCCAGAATCACAGAGGATGTTGGTGAAAACTTTAGGTCTCTGGGCATCTCCCAGGACCACTGACTTACAACCTCTGGGAGTTTACTCATGAATCAATTATTTTAGATATACCACAGGCACTTTCTCCTGAACTTGTAACTATCTGATGTTGACAAGTGCAGGCTTCCTGGGAGAAATTAGGTGGTTAAAAATAAACTACATTTTCTTCCTGTAGGTTAGGAAGTGTGCAAATAAATTAAGCATGCAAATCAGGGGTAAAATACCTGTAGAGAGAACAAAGCATGTATTAGTAAATATTTTATTTTATATTTAGTTTGAAAAATGCTGTAATTCTCATGTATGCCAGATTACAGAAAAATCTTCAAGGAGTATATAATAAATCTGAATACTTCAGTCCTAACCATGACTTGAAAGACAGTAGAAAAGTTCTACAAACTTATTCTCTTTATACAAATATTCTTAACCTGAAAATACCTAAAGAGTTATTCATATTGCATGATAACAATACAAAAACTATTCTATAGCTTGTTTATTAGTATTCCAATGAGAAACTGAAATGACTTATATATTTATTATATTTACATATTATATCATAAATTATATAAATTTTTCTTCTTTTGCTAAAGTCCATCACCTTGTCACAAGAAAATGAGTGGTCTCAAACATTCTTTTTCTGTGCAAAATTGTGTATGTGTGACTATATAGTAAATATCTAGAAGTGTGTTCACTGGATATTCTTTTTCAAAATATCACTAAGTCACCTAACTAAAAAGGTTGTGACAATTTGCATGCTCATCAAAATACTAAAACAACCAACTTCTTTCCCAAATTCCTATTCACCTTGGCTATTAATAAACTTTTTCATCTTTACCTGACATATGAATAGAAAATGGGGAGTTTTTATTATAATTTGCAGTTATTTAAATCAACTGAGATTGTACATTTGTATGCTTATTGGCTATTTATCTATCTATTGATCAATTCTGTTACTGATCTTTTTTTTAATTGATTTCTAAGAGATGTTTTATGTAAAGCACTTCACCCTCTTGCTGTCATATAGTTGCCAGGTTTTTTCTGGTTATTTGTCCTTCAGTTTGGTTTATTATATCATCTATACAAGAACTTTAAAATTTTATGTAATCAAATTCATTAATATTTCCTTTTCTGCCTTTCTTTTGTGTATCACACTAAGAAAATTTTTGTATATCTTTCTAAGTCTGAAATCTCTAACTTATTAATCTCCATTTTTCAGTGGTCTCATAAATTAATAATAGCTAATTATACACTATGTTATAAACATATTATTTATATCTACTTTTACTAGGTTTCTTGTATTCCTCCCATTCAAAATAATTGATTCACCTGATCACAAGGGTGATTCACATAAATAGCTTAGAAAGTTTAGAAAACTAAAAGAAAATTAAAAGTATTCACCATATTACACAAATACTGCAACTGCCACTAGTTGATATATATTATTCACCTATTTTCTTATGTTTTATCTATTAATGTGTTAATCAATTAATTTGACCATATTTTTATCTCATTGTATATTTTTTTATAAACTAATTTTTAACATCACACGTCTTTTCCCCTGAAGTTCCTTGTAAACCTTACTTTAATAGCAACATAAGTGTTTCATTACATAGACATGCCATAAGTTTTAAGCAGGCTAATTCCAGCTTGTTTGCTATTTTATTTAAAATTGTGTTAAGTATCTTTTTCATAGTCTTCTGAATAAAATTATCATTATGAACAATTCTTAGAAGTTAAGTTCCTGAGTAAATCTATATGAATATATTTTCGGCTTTTTTCATATGTTGACATATTACCCCAAAGGAATGTTTTACTGACTGTTACCCCTTGAGTTGTGTGTGACGTTTTTCCTTTAACTGAAACCTTGCCAATATTTGATAATGTTTCTTAAAGTCTATCTATAACAATAAAAATCTTTGAAAATTTAATATACAAAGGATTTTTAAACTAATTATATGTTTCAATGGAATATTTGCCCTTGTTGTGTCTTAAGCATATTACCTAATGAGCTATAAATATAAATGTTTATACTATTTGAGATGATTGCTAAGAATTACAACTTCATAGTCTAAAAAAAAAAATTACCTAAAGAAATGAGACCCACATATGCCTTTTTGTTGCTTGCTATCTGCATATAAACACAGTATTATGAAACTGTAGATTATCAAATGCTAAATAAAAAGTTTAAAAACAACCAGAAATAAAAACAGATTAACAACAAATCAAAACGAGATTGAGAGCAGACTTCCAAACTTCAACATAAAGGTCAGAAAACAATGACATCATATGTTTAACTTGTTGCAAAAAAAACTGCCATTCAGATAGCCAGATTAACTACCATGGATGAAAGGCAGAAGAATAAAAGGTAAAACTAGATAGAGTTTATTTATAAGCCTTTTCTAAAGAACTACCACAAAGGTATAATTCAAGTTAACACAGTAGAAAACACAGGGAAATAACAATTATGAGGAAAGAAACTGATAGTCATGTAGTAAAATCTATATATAATTTACTGTAAATATCAATATTAATAGCAGGAACTAGTGAAGGAGATTAAATTTAAGGTAGAGGTAAAATAAAGGACAACAATAATGTACTGTATGTGAGACTAGCCACTGGAGTTAACTAATCTGTGTCAGATGTTATTGGAAAGAGAATGGAGTGTATAATTCTTTAGATGTTGCCATGCTAAATATTCATATTACAGATATACACACAAACGTTAAAACTACATAAATATAAGGTATTACTTCCAAACCAGTGAAGATAAGGAAAGGAAATAAAAGTTAATACAGAAAATTCTATCAATGAATAGATGTCCAGAAAGGAGATAAGGGAGAAAGAATAAACACTGAAAATCAAAGCACAAAATATAGCCAAAAAATAAATCCAAAATATTAATAATCAAAAGAGTGAAAATAAAATCTGTTCTTAAAAGACAGAAATACATATTCAATGGAAAATATACATCTTTAAAACAGACACCTCTGAAAACTATAAGATTAAAATAAAAAATTAAAAGCAAACAATGAGAAAGTATACTAGAGTCACTTACAAGCAAGAACATTAGACAAAATCAGGAAAAAAAATGAGTTTTTAGTCACAAAGAGCACCATTATGCATAATGACAAAAGGAAGAGTTTACCAGGAAGATAAATTTCTGAGCTTTTGAAATGTGAAATGGCAAACACTATGTCACCTAATACATTCCAGCCCAGCCTCTAGGCTCTTCACACACATTAATTTGCTCACAATGTATCACAACCAAACAGGAGGGTCCATTTTACACATGAGGTCACAGCAGTTGAAAGTTTAAGTACCCATTCTGAACTCACACATCTAGCTATGGATAAAGTCAGATGTATACAGTAAGCCTGGCTGCAAAGCCTAGGATGGTGCAGGACATAAGAAGCTGCCACAATTACAGAAAGAGACATTTACCTCACATCTGAAATAATGCAGACTGAATCCAGGCACGTTCTGGACCTTTAACAACACCTGATCAGGTTACAAAGAAAGTCAAAAATGCCTAGTAGTTGAAAATACAGAGCATGTTCTCAAAGCACTCAGTTAATTATCCAGGAAAGGATATGATAGCTCCAAAAACGTAATATAGAGAGAATTTTTTTTTATAAAAACGCACATGCACACACGAGATATAGAACTGCTCTAAGAAGAAATCATAATAAAAATAATATATATTTAAACAACAAAAATACCAGATATCTAACATGGGGAACGAATTTAAGGCAGCCTTTGAAATAAAAATTATAACCTTAAATGTATTAGAATAAAGATATAAAATCAATTAAATTTACTTATCACAAGGAGAGGACAAATGCTCCCCAAAAGTTGGAGAAAATGATAAAAGCAGATTTAATAAACTGGAAAATAAATTGAAATACTGTATAGAGAATAATTAATACCTTTAAATACTGTCATTTGAAAAATAAAACAAAATAGACATATGACAAGATTACAAAAAGGGGAAAAAAAGATTAAAAGTTAAAATAACATTTAAACTACAGATATAATTTTTAAATTATAAATGAATATCATGAATAATTGTAAAACAGTAAATATGAAAACTTGGGCAAAATGGACTTTTATAGAACAACCTAAATTAATAAACTATTTTTAAAAGATGTAAAATTTTGATAGGAATACAGACATTAAAGAGATCAAATTAATTTTCAAAATGTTACTAGACTGATTTTACTTTAAGAAAATAGATGCAAAATTATAAAATAAAGTCTTAGCATGTTTTACAAAGCAATGAAAAGATAAATATAATATATCCTGACTAAAAAAAGTTTAATTTCAGAAAGGGAAGGAAGTCTTATTAGAAAATCTATTCATGTAATTCAACACATAAACTGATTTAAAAGAGAAAAAAAAGAATGTGATATTCTCCAGTGATTCAGAAAAGCATGTGATAATATTGAGCACCCAATAAGATGTATTTTTTTTTAGCAGTTTGTAGAGAGATTACTTCCTTAACCTGATAAGTAGTATTATCAAAAACTTGCAGAAAACATTGCACTTTACAAAAAGTAGTAGAGCATACAATTTTATATTGTTCTGGAGATGTATCCAAAACAGTAAGACTAAAAATAAAGACGAATCAATATTGTAAAATGTCAATTAACCCCAAGTAATCTATATGAAGGGTCAGAAAGCTATGACTTGTCGGCCAAATCCAGCTCATGGTCTGTTTTTGTACTGCCCGATGAGCTAACAGGTTAGTAGTTTGTTGTTGTTGCAGTACTAATTGTCAGGCAATTTTCTAAGGTCTTTATTTGTTTCATTTTTTTTTTCCTCTCACAAACACTCCATGAAGCAATAGCCATGTTTTCCCATTTTACAGAGAAAGAAATCAAGACACACAGTCAGATAGTTACTTGCCTAACATCACAGAGCTAGGAAACAGTGGAGCACAGATTCAAACTCAAGCTGTTTCCCTCTAGTCTTTCTAAGCATTGATTGGAATGATAATGCCAACTTCCTGAGGTTGGAGAAAGAAAAAAAGCCTTGGAGGCTAGAGGTCTAGCAATAAATACAATGTGAGTTTTGTTTCTTTTCTTGTTTAGCTTTTTTTCCTAATTTTGCTGTGTCCTTTCTTCCACAGAAAGTTGAAGGTAACTGTAGCAAATTACAAACAAATTCTGTTTCCTATTAACATCTACTTTTATTTTTTAATCAAATTAAAGAGTTCTCTTGAGTGTGAAAAAGTGGTGATTTGAGATTTGTAAAATTTGAGTTCTCATTGAGTGGTAAGGTTCACAGAGAGAGAAAAGGCAGGTGGAAACAAGAAAAGAGTGAATGGATGTACGACATGTAAACTTTGTTTAAAATATATATGTATATATATATATATATATATATTTGAACTAATATTCAGAAGAAATTTAGGAAAAATGGAACCTGGGAAGTTGACAAAATTAGAAGAAACTGAGGAAACTGAGATATTAGTAGGATCATCCAATAAGCTCTGGATGAAGTTCCAGAAATTAAAGTTTATACTAGAAAAACAATTAGTACTTTTCTTTCCTTTTACTAAAGAAAACTAGAAAGTCCTTCTCTACAAAATGACTTTGGAACTTAAAATTTATAGCAACTAGATCAAGAAGTGCTACAACCACAGAATGTTTGATATTGCATTTATAAACTAGATATAGATAAATCTTTGAGACCAGATGGTCTCTAGTCAAGATTTTTGAAAGCAATTAAGACTGGCACTAAAGTTTCATAGTAAAAATAAATAGTCATTGAGAGTAGTCACTCTGTTAGAATCAAAATTTACTGACATCCAAAAGAAAAGTCCCACTATAAACCCTAGAGTTACCATCTAATGACTTTCACTTCCATATTAGAAAAGTTGGCAAAATCTGTGCAAAGTTATTAGCTTCACTCACATTTAAACAAATAATTTTAAGAAGAGAAATAGTGGGTTTTTTGTTTATATGTTTGAGAAAATCATGTCCGTCTAGTATAGAAACCATAGGGAAATGGGTACTAAGTTTTAGTTCCTGGATTATTCTTTTTAAACACCTTTGTAAATTATGGAAAGAGAAAGTTCACTGATTAATTCCCTGAAAGTCAGTTCCCTCTTCTGTCTTCAGTATATTTATTCCCATTTGCTTTGAAATTCCTTCTTAGCTCCTCGATCTCACATTTTCATCACAGCTCATTTACTTTAAATTTCAGTCTTTTTTTTCTTGCAGCTATTTCCTGGAGCCTCACATCTTCATGTAATCTTTTGAGTGTGCCAAACTTTCTAACGTCATATATTTTTATTCAGCAATGGAAACTGTGGCTAGGCAGGATGAGGACATGAGCTTGCCCTCTAGCTTCAGAAGTGAGTGAATAAAAGAGGGCATGTGGAAAGGTCCCTGTCCATTTTCTCACTTCCAGTGAGGCTTTGCCTTTTTGACTCTGTACCTGAGCAGTTTCACCTCTATTTTCTACTACGGAGTAGACTTTTCACTGTACATTGATCTAGGCTGTTTCCATTCCTGCCTAGACTTTTCTGACTCTATGTTAACAGCAATGTCCCCTGCAAGGGGCACATCCACTTCCACTCCCAGTCCATTCCTACCATATACTTCCTGACCAATTGTTTTCTATGAGTCGTATATCTGAATATAGCTTTAAAAATGAAGGGGAGAGAAAGAAAAGTGATGAAATCCAAATAAGGTGGATAGCTTAGTTAATAGTATGGTAACAAGCCTAATTCCTGGTTTGATGTTATATGCTTATACAAGATGTTTTCATTGAAGGAGCCTAGGTGCAGGGTACCTGGGAATTCTGTACTGTTGTTACAACTTCTTATGAATCTAATATATTTCAAACTAAAAAGCTGAAAAAAGGAAGAAGGCAGGAGACATGAAGCAGTGTTTCATATACCTCAAAACACAGTACCAATGTTGTTGAAGGACAGTGCTTCCATTTTATATTTTGTATAAACCTTGGATTTCTGAGTCTGGAGACAGACAGAAATTGAAGATAAATCCTTTTCTATTTTTTTTTTTCACAAGTGAGTTTTATTTCCTGGTTGACTATAATGCAAACATTCAATATATTAATTGTTTACTTCTTCTGTAATCTCTTTTCTACTCTTACAGTTAGTGAAATATATTCAAAGACCCTCATTATAAGTTATCCATAAGTGTAAGTTTTAGAAATTTTAAGTGACTATTTTTTATTCTCATATCGTCCTAGTTTTTGTTGGTTTTTATTTTTAAATTTTAGTTTATTTTCTTTTATTGTTTTTTGTTTTGTTTTTGAGGACTGGGAAAAGTTGTATAAAGGTCAAATGACATTTTAAGTCAAAAGTATCCCCAATCTGGTTGATATTTCTTATGACCCTGTTTAGTAAGCCTTTTTTTTTTTTTTCCCCAGAAATCATTAGGTTTATTTCTGTGAGCAAGTAAATTGTGTTTGACCAGCTGTTCTACTGCACTCATTTCCAGAAGGAATTGAATTTGCTTCTGAACTCTGAACTCACAATGGCTAAACTTGGCACAATGTGTTTTCTCATTCCTACCCCAAAAGACCAAGCACATGCAGTTATTTAATATCATGCAATTTTGAATGTGGGCTTAAAACAACATGGAGGCTTACAGCAACACAACAGTGTATTTTTCCATGAAGTGTCACGTGTGCCTTCCAGAGTGAAGAAAGCACTGTTAATGCTGAAATATTATTTACAATTTATTCATTTTTATTGGATCAGTACTAATATATGTGGAGATTTTTTTACCAGATATCAATGCCTAGTAGCATTTCTGCGGTTTATAATGAAATGACTACCTGTGATTTATGATTTATAATTATGGGCTTTTAAAAATCACCATTCTTCCTGAAATGTGCTGTGAGGTTCATTGTGTTTATTAAGAATTCAATTCTTCAAATCTGGTACTGTACTGTGTTTTGCAGCTCTGTAACTCCCCATCTAGCAAAATGGCTATAATATAGACAACATTCAGTAGTTTTTTTCAAATTAATAAGAATATAAGTAAAGGCAACTTTTTGAAGATCAATTCTCCATGGCATTTCTAAATGAGGTGGGACAGTTTTGTCCCAGATTATATTTCCAAGGAGGTTTGTATAACAGAAGGCCTTGGAAGATAGAGATACTTTCTTCCTCAGCAGAGGGCAGGTTTGCTCCTGACCAGTATAACAAAGATAATGTCTTCTTCCTGCACAAAGTTGGACGAATCTGCCAGCAGCCTGCTATAATACTGGGGTTTATCTAAGTGTGGTTGGTTCCTTAGCTGTAAGATAAACCCACTGTGTACACAGTATACCCCCTTGGCCATATGCATCACTGCTGTGGGCCCTAGGGGCCCAGGGAACCAAATTAAATATAAAGCCCATGCTTCTTGCTGTACCATGAGTAATAAAGACCTTTATCTCTTACATATGAGTTTTGTGCCTCCTGCCACTATGCATAAAACTGTGGCAGACTGAGTTGCTAGCCTTCAAATGGAGTAAAATCACATTCCCTTCAAGTTTCTTGAAATAACAATTTAGCTTGGAGCACATTATGAGTTTTTGAGTAGCTAGGAGGAACTTGAAACCAAAGGGAGGTATATCGGATTTGGAGGATTAAGCTCAGAGAGAGGAGCACAAAGGAGAGGTTGAACATATGTAAAGGAGATATGACTGATGTAGTCAGTTCCTAGAACAGAATTGACAGGAGAATCTCAAGGCACAAGAGTAAAGCATGGTTTGGGGAAAGAGGAAGTCCACTTCATCCTGTGTGAATGGAGAAAAGAAAGAAAGAACATTGTGGCAGCAGAAAGATTAATAAATAAAGAGGTGGAAAATTGAAGAAAATCAAGCCTGTTGACCACAATTTTCTAGGTTGTCAGGCAATCTGCTGAGGGAGGGGGTGAGAATTGAGTACAGAGAAAGTCTGAGGAAAAGGAATAGTTCTGAAATTGTCAGTAAGAGGATGAGAGAAGTAGCTCACTAAAGACAGGTAATGGGATTGATAGGTGGTTTTGAGGGCCCAGCTGAGTTCAGAAAATACTTATCTGTAGAGTTCTTAAAATACTGTCACATTATGGTCTCTAGCAGAAGCAAGTTGCTGTGAAATAGTAGAGAAGGCCCATTTTAGAAGTTTAATTTTCCTGGAAAAGACAAAGAATAATATCCATTGCCTGTTATTTTGTGATGAACCTTAAAGTTTCATGCCCATCCCAGGTCCTAGCTAATTGTACATCCACAGAGGTAGATGACCATTGAGATGATAGATGAGTAACATTCTTTTTACTTTTTTTTTAACATCTTTATTGGAGTATAATTGCTTTACAGTGTTGTGTTAGTTGTTGCTATATAACAAATTGAATCAGCTATATGTATACATATATCTCCGTATCCCCTCCCTCTTGCATCTCCCTCCCACCCTCCCTATCCCACCCCTCTAGGTGGTCACAAAGCCCCGAGCTGATCTCCCTTTGCTATGCAGCTGCTTCTCACTAGCTATCTATTTGAGTAACATCCTTTTAACAGAAAACTCACTGTTTGATTCTCTAGTAAAAGTTGAAACTTACATACATGTTCTAACACCTTTTTACTATATGATACAGTCCTCTCCCATCCAACTAATCATATTACAGATTAAATCCACCTTGTCTTGAAATCATGTATTAATGAGGGGCCGTGGGCATGAAACTAGAGTTAATTTGCCTGGATGCCTCCATTCTTTTTATTAGTGAAGTCTAGACAGACCATGTCACCAAGAAGCTGTGAGTGATGGGGAACTTCAATGAAGCACTTGGCAAATGCATGTCAGAGAAATTCTTAATAATAATAAATCCTCTGGCAAGACAAGAGTACTTAAGTCTGATGGTGACAGTTTAGTTTACAGAAATAAAGCCTATGTTCTCTGCTCCATTTTCTGAGTATGAATGGTTTTAATCGTGCTGTTTGGCAGATAGCTACATCAATCCATCTCATCATATCTAAATTCTGTCATCTTTGGTTAGTCATCCATAGACATATTTCTATACTTCAAAAACAAAGAAAACCTTGTTTATTTTTCATTTTCATCTAGCAGCTATAGAAGCATTCTCTCATTTACAGTTTGAAAATGAATGAATCTCCTGTGAAATGAAATGATGCTGTTTCTCCAAAATTAGAAGAGTAAAGATTGGTGTCAAATCAACCTTATGTTAATGTTTCATAAAGTATCATTGCTAGTGGCAGTAGTTATTATACTTAGAAACTTGATGAGCTATATATCTACAGTCCTACATCAGATTTGTCCCCATTTTCTGACCCCCACCCCCTTGCTTTCTCAAGCCAATTTCAACATCTTCCCTTGTTTCTTTCCAGCCTGAGAGTATAGATTAGCTTTAGTGAAGAGTGTATCTCTCTAGAAATGCCATGTACATTGCCTTGACCATAGTCTTTGTGGATACTTCAACTCCAATATATTCAAGTGTTTCTGGTAACTGTTTTATGTTGATCAGAAAGTTTGAGGATGACCTCAGTCTCAATCTTTTCTTGGGATTTTCCTATATTATACACAAAACCCTGCATCAATATCAGTAGTCTCTGTTTCTTTCCTATACCTTGACCCACAATGGATTAAAAATATATAAAAATATATATAAACCAAGGGCAATGCCTTATTTATTCTTTTATTCCCAGCTTCTAAAACAGAGACTTGTACCTTGCATATATTGTAGCATAATAGAAATGTGACACATTTTCAATTCACATAAACCACATATATTTGAATTTGGGCTCTATTACTTTATATTGAACTCATTAAGCCAAAGTACCCTCACCTGTAAATAGAAATATTAAAATATACCTCATGATTTATTCTAAGGATTAAATAAAAGTTATTCAAGCTAGCTTGTATTTTTTAAAAAGTAGCTTATGTTTAAGGATTCAAGGGTGTCTCATAGTACCCCAAGGGCAAGGATAAAGAAAGGACTCAGAACAAGACTGTATGTGAATACAATCATGACTTCCATTTTCCTTCTCATATCTGGTTGATGCTAATCTGCTACCTTCTTTATTTCTTGAATCCAATTTCTCTTCCTCTCCAAAGCACATGGTAGAAACAGGTGAGCTACCTGCAGATAAAATGATCTTTCTCTTCTTCTGCCCAAATTCCAAATTATTTGAGAAAAGAGAGGTTGGCCTACCTTGGGAACCTGACTACACCTGTTCCTGGGTGAAGAGGATAGTGAGTATTGGCAAGGTCATACAGTAGAAAGCTGGATCTTCTAAGCCACCTCTGGGTAGTTCAGGTAACACTCCTGGTGGCTTGGATTAGAAGAGAAGTCTAGGTTATGAAAGAGGAAGAAATATTTTCCTACTACAGAGTTTTTTATTTAAAACACAGATTATTGAATAATATTGTCTAATTGAGCTTTATATGATGATGGACAAAAGCATCTAAAGTATTTTCTTGCAAACCAGGAAATAATATTTGATTTTAATTAATTTAAATTTAAATACCCATATGTGGTTATTGACTAGTATATTGGACAATGTAGCTTCAAAATTTCGCTGTCAACAAATGGAAGCTTTTCCTATGAGGTAATCTATCCTTGTTTAATGAATGTGTAAGTGAACGTCTTCCCTAGACAGAGAACAGTTACTGGTCATCTCTTATTACTCAATCCTGCAGCTGTTTTTATACTTTCTGTAATTTCCCCTATTCTTTAGGTACTTGGAAACAGAAGTAACTGGGAGAGGTGTGTTACAATTGTTTAGTAAGAACAGAGTTAGCTGAAGCCTGCTGTGGGGGTCACTGAGTTTCTAAAGATGTGGAATAGCGAGAAATTGGAAGGGAGTAGCAAAAATGGAAGCAGAGAGCAGAGGTATTATTAATCTTTGCCTACTCCACAATTTCACATGAGATATGCTCTATTCAAAAGTCCTTTAGACAAGTTATTCAATTCTAAACAGGTTACTACCTCAAGTAGAAAATGAGATATGTGCTCACAATTAATCATTGTCTCATGTACACATTTTCATGGCAGTAACTGGAGTTGCAATCAAAAACAACATAGACAGGCTCCCACTTTTGTGTAGCTTATTATCTAGTAAGTGACACTAAAAAATGAAAGAATGACACCAAGTGCAAGTGCCATGGAAACCTATGTGGGAGTGTGGAGGGGCATTGACCCAGGTTGGGAGGAAAGGAAGGCTTGTTTGTGGAAGTACCTCTTTAACTGAGAGCTGAAAAAGGATTTTGTCTTTATATAAGAGCAGTTGGAATTTATTAATAATGGGAAGGAGGAAGAGGGAGAGATAGTGATGTGACTAGACTTGTAACTTTAAATATTGCTTTGATTTTAGCTTGGAAAGACAGACAGGAGAGGGAGAAGTTAAGTGGATAATGCAGTGTCTGGGGCAGAGATGATAATAACTTGACCAAGGATGTTGTTCGAGATAGACATAAAAATGATAATAGTAAGTACAGTTCTTGAGACTGAAGAGGGTATTGGATAGTTTATATGAGTGTGAAATAAACAACACTGATGACTTTCTGTGTTTCACTTATACTGCTGCATGGATAGTGGTACTTTTCACTGAGATAAGAGACAGGAAGTTGGAAGCATTTGAGAGAGGTAAGAGGAATTATAGATTAATTTTTTATGATATTGACCTTTGAGATAGCCAATGGAGATGTCAGATTAAAAGTTAATAAATTGCTTGGAACTTTTAGGAGTGGTCAGGGCTAGAGACATAAATTTGGCTTGGGGTGGAAATGAGACAATTCAGGTGAGAATATAAAGTAAGAAAAGGAAGCCATCTAGGAATAAGCCTAGAAGATTTTGAATAGTTAAAGACTGGGTGGAAAGTAATAAAGCTTAAAATGTGGAGAAGAAGTGACTAGACAAATAGGCAAGGATATGTCTTGTTAGCCAAGGAAAAGCATGTTTCAAGGAAAAGAGAATAGTCAACTGAAGTGAATCAACTAGGAAATTAAGTAAGTTGAGTGCCATTGAGTAGATGACTATTAGATCTGGAGACCTTGGTGAGAGATGCTGTGGAGGAGGGCAGTACAAGGAGCCAGATTGGACTGAATGTGTGAGAAGGAGGTAAAACAACGGATGTAGAAATAATGAACAATGCTTTTAACAAAGATGTCTGTGAAGAGAAAGTTCATTGTATTTATTTATATTTATTTTTGACTTAACTTTCAAAGTGGTACATCAACCAATCTGGACATTTCATTTCTCATATATATATATATATATATATATACACACATACGTGTGTGTGTGTGTGTGTGTGTGTGTGTGTGTGTGTGTAATCAAACTGTTCCATCAACAAGAAGGGATTTATTGCTTAGATTTTTAAAACATATTGCGTAGAGAAAATAAAGACGCAAATAAAAACATCCACAATCCCAACACTCTTACATGGTTTATTTGCATATATTAATAGGTAATATTTATATTAATAAGTATTAATAAAGTCACTCAAGCAAACTAATAAGTAACAAACAAATCTTATTATTTACCTTCCCTTTATTTAGGTGGAGGTCTTACAGTTTATTTTAGAGACATGCCAAATCTAAACTTATTAACCTCTATGAAAAAAAAGCTGTGTCAAGAGAAAAATCATGAGAGCTTTTCTGGTTGCTTGATCACTGAATGACTCCTTAGTTTATTCATATTTTTTTCACGTAATTTTAAAAAAAAGCTGAGTGTTTTCACAGAGCTGGAACACAGGCTGATAGGATATAATTAAGTATTATGTTCTGGGGACTGACCTGAACTTTGTGGTATTTGGCAATTAACTAGGTGATAACAAGACTTTTATCATTGACTCTGTAGTATTTCTTGAGAAAATCAACATTCAGTAAACATGTTCTTGGTAAATTTTATTCTACTTAAGGCTAGTTTTTATGTGTAAGAGTCAAAATGTAGATCTAGAGTCTACTTGCCTAAAGAAAACATTCTACTCTTTTCTTTTTTCTTTTAAAGATTATTAGTTCTTACATCTCATTAGTGTTCAACTTCTACCCTGAAAATAGAGGTAGAGGTTTGGGCCCTGAAAGACTTGATAGAATCCATAAAAGTGAAATCCTTCTCACTGGAAGGATCAATGTTGGTTTAAAAGTTTGATTTAAATAAATGTTGTTTGTTTATCTCCTAAGAGGTAGAATTATGCGATTATTGGGGATTTGTTCTACTCTGGTGAATCTAAAAGCAGTGATTTTCCCACACAGAAATTGCTTCAACAATGAAAATAGCAAAAATAATATAGGTGATTCTGGTTATTATGAATCAGAAGATCTGTATTATGATGAATCTAAGATCTCTAGGCTCATGTTACATGCCTGCCTTACTGTTAAGCTACTTATTGGAGTGGATTTAGTTAGACTCCTGTCTTCTTCCTTCATGGGGTAGAGGCTGCATTAAAGGCTGTTGACTCACTGAGGGTGAGGCAAACTTCCAGGAGATGGAGGATGTAGCAAAAGGATGGAGTGAAAGGACATTATGGGACTTGCAGAGGGCACAACAGGAATTCAGATGGCTCTATAAATTCAAAAGGCAGTGTCTCCAATTTTCATTATGGCTGCTAGACTCTTAGGGCTCTCCCTTTAAAATATATCCTGGTAGAGGTTTTTCTGTAAGTTAACATTTGGCCCTCTCCTGGTTAACTCCTACTTTCTTGTTTGGACTTGAATCCACAATTCCCTTTAATTCTCTAAGTCCTTTAAAATGGAATCAATTTTGTAGCTTTCTCCAAATACACCCCCTATATATAGCAGTTAGTTTGAAGATTCAATTTTTAGTGGAATTTTAAACAAATGTGTGCTGAGGAGCAGAAGGTAAACATTCTTGTGCTCAGAAACCACTCATCCTGCTACACTGTGGCAGGTATGCTGATATTGAATGCAAATAAAAGTTCATGCACACAGAGAGAAGTAAACAAGAGGTTTTTTTTTTTTTTTTTTTTTGGCTTGTTGTCCATGGCATTTTCTGCTTCTAAATGCACAATTTATGAGAAAGACTTTACCAACTAAATTTGTCTTTTGAAATTCAAATTTAGGTATGTTTAGAGGGAATACATGTAGCCCATTATCTTTAGTAATTTTTTAACTGTGGTAAATGTGTCAATCATATGTGGAATTATATATCACTTGTAATTGAAACTTTCCATTATACTAAGAAGTACTCTAGTTCAACAATTTTAAACAGTTTCTTTTCATTTGAGAATTCAAAGAGTTATATAATAGGTTTAGTTAAAATTGCAAAGCATTCCTCTTAATGCCTTCTTGCAAAAGAGGAGATAAATCTTATATACATATACTCTGTGTTCAGTTAGAGCTGTAGTCTATGTATAGAGAATGCAATTATTTGTGGTAAATTCTCCCCTTTTTATTGAGGACTTAATGTTAATGAGACAGAATTTTGAAGAGCACTTTTATTAGTCATTTACTATTTATGTCACGATTCTGAGTCAGAATGGAATTTTGGGTTGGATGCAAAGCTCAGTAAACCATTTCAGGATGACAAGACACAGAATTCATGAAATGGTACATGGCCCTGATTCCTTAAAGGACATAAGGGAAATTACCACCACTACTTCTATTCAGTGAGATGACTGGTAATAATAACTGGCTTTGTTATTTTCCATCTCACTACTGTCATTAGGGACAACGCTGGAGTCCGTGTCAGTTCAGGACTATATGCTATATTCTTAGGAGCACATTTTTCTTTTTCTTCTGATTTCCTACACTTTTCAGTTTCATTATTTTTCTTCTTTGCCTCCTACTTTTTTTCTTTTCAATATTCAGTGCCAAGTACTAAAGATATGTGGATAGCCCATGAGAACTACATAACATGAAATTTGAAGGCATAGCATAATGTTTTTATTATCAACCCTGATAATGTTTATTGTGGATTTTAATTATGGATATAGTATAAATTATAAAGGGACAAAATAGCATTGTTGTTAAGAACATGGATTTGGGGGACATATTGCCTAGTTTCAAGTGCCCTCTTCACACTTATTGATCTTGGGCAAGTTACTTAACCTCTTGTTGCCTCAGTCTTCTCATCTGTGGGCAGTAATAGTACCCATATGGATTCTTATGAAGATCCTTTGTTAAACACATAATATTGTACATTAAAATTAAATTAAGTAAAATTTTCTTGCTTTATAAATTAATAAATGTACTAATGTTGAACCAGCTTTTGTTTACAGACTAACTATTCTGGTTTTCCTACTGACTTGTTTAGTCTCAAGAAATTTATAAATTAGGCACTTAAAAATAGGAATCATTTATATGGTTGTTATGGAGAAAATTTTTTTTTTAAAAAATGGAAGGAATAGTTATGATATCTTCTATCTTATGGCCCTGATGCCAAGGCAGAATCAGTCGGATTTTCATCATCTCATCACAGGTCAGATTTTATTCAATACTTGCCATAAAATGGGCTACTCTAGAATGATAGCTAAATTAGGCCAGTTCCCATATTACCTCTCATGGGAAAGAGGAGGAATAGGGTCAGTTTTAGGGTAGCATCTGTCCCTGGTTCTCATCTTTCAAACCACCTAGTTTCTCCCCCAAATTTGTCCTACATTAGAAGTGTTGGTTTGATCTCTGATTGCTTTAGGTTTTCCCAATCAGAGACATGTGAATCAAAGTTCTATTTATGCTTACCTTACTTAGGGAGACCAGTCTTATATACTAGAATCTTCTTCTGACCAGGAAATGCTGAGCATAGTTATGAGACAGATATGTTTGATGGTTAAGACTATGAACTCTGAAAACAGACTTTCTGGAATGAAATCCAGGAATATGCCACTTTCAGCAATTTAACTAAACTTTCTGGGCCTCAGTTTTCTTAATCATCAAATATCAATGGCTATAGTGATAGAAATGGAGAAAGAGGGATGGGTTTAAGAAATATAAGAAATAAAATATTTGACCTTGATGTGGAATGATACTAAGATGACACCAGATTTCAACTTATGTCACCGATCTTAAGTTTACAAAATTTTTGCCAGTTTTGTTTCTTTGTGTTTGTCTTTTATAGTTTGTTTAATGGACTGTTTAAAGTATATCAGGCATTATTAGTTCACTGAAAAGATAAATGGTATGGCTTCTAGACTATATTTTCAAGCAGTTTAGCTCTGAAAAGAATATATAGAACCATAGTTAGAAGATGTGGATTTCAGGGAACATTTTCTTTTAAAATGAGATAAAATTGAACATTATAATTTAGCTAAGGTAATAAGTCAAAAAAAGTAAAATAGTGAGGATGGAGAGCATGAAGTTGTTTGAAATAACATGATATCTCAAAATGTTAGAGAAAAAGGCTTAAATTTTCATTTAGAGAAGAAACCTCCTCAACTAAAATGGGACGAATGGATGGAAGAATGCAGAGTTTGATTCATCTGCGAGTGGCAAAAGGAGGAAGTTTAGAAAGTTCTTGCCTGATTGCCTTTTTTTTTTTCAGTGAAGGAGGAAGGATCATTTGCTGAGAGGAGGAAGGGAGTGAGGCATATGGGATTATAGGAAATAAAGCAATATGTAGAAGAATTCCTGAAGGAGTTACACTTACTAGGAACATATTGAGGAGGACCTGTCAGAGTTTAGAATCTGGATGTTTTACGAAGCTGTAACAAGATTGTGAGATTTTCTTATGCGTTCAGTCAGCTGTCCAAGACCAGAAACAGAAAGCTAAATTGTTGGATTCATCACAGCCTGGGACAAAATGTGGGTAACTAACTAAGAAAGTTAAGTCCAATGGTAAGATACCGATAGAAATGGTGGCAGATGTGACAGACTCTGAGTGAACTACTGAGGGAAAATAATTAATGAACTTGGGAGAAGATTAATGTAGGAAGCTGCAGTATACCTTTAAAAAATTCGTAATGAAATAAGAGTATCCTGGAGGGATCAATGGCTACTAACTAATAAAAGTTAACATTCCTAATATATTTGTTGAATTTCAGTTGAGTCTATTCAGTTATATCACTGTACTTTGGACTATTCGAAAGATTGTAGAACCCCAAATCCCACTTCTGCTCTGTTCTTCTCTAGTAAGGGGGCATTAGAGAAGTCACTTAAATTCACTGGGCTAATTTATTTATCTACAAATTATAGCACTATGTATTTTTGATAGACATTCAATTCATATCAGGTGAATAAATTAGTAAATAGAATAGTTGGGATTTAAAGATAAAGTTTTTGTAAGTTATTATAACATGTTTATACAACACTACATTTCCATTTCTCAGATATGTAAATATATATCCTATTTTTTTTTAAAGACTATAGAGCAGGAAAATTCAGGTTCTATTTTATTAACTAAGTCAGAGCTTATTAAAAAGTCCCTATCTGGGGCTTCCCTGGTGGCGCAGTGGTTGAGAGTCCGCCTGCCGAAGCAGGGGACACGGGTTCGTGCCCCGGTCCGGGAAGATCCTACATGCCGCAGAGTGGCTGGGCCCGTGAGCCATGGCCGCTGAGCCTGCGCGTCCGGAGCCTGTGCTCCGCAACGGGAGAGGCCACAACAGTGAGAGGCCTGCGTACCGCAAAAAAAAAAAAAAAAAAAATCCCTATCTGTAATGTCTCCTTTAACTAACTTAAATTGGCCATAATATATTTTAAATTAATTTACCCTGTTGAGTAAAAGTGTAGGGAAAGGTACAAAGCAAATATTATGTACCAGATAACTTTCATATCTCATTTCTCTCTCTTAATTTGCACAACCACCATTTGAGGGAAGTATCACTGCTCACATTTTATACTTGAAAATAATTAGGCTTAATGCAATCATATATAGTGGCAGATCCAGGATTCAAACCTAGGTCTATGAAAGATATCTGACAAAATCTTAGCCTTCCAGGCTTTTATATTGCTCTTAGTTTACAGAGAGATTGAAAAGCCTTCTTAATGATAATACAGTTTATAGCAATATATTTCATAAGACCTACATATACTATGTCATAAATACCTTTATATTTTTCTCTAATTAGAAAAATTCTCAGAATAATAAGACAATGAAAGAATGGAATTAGGGAAATACGAGATGGGAAACTTTTTAACTACAGGAGTTAACATAATTTATTATTAGTGAAACATAGAATGGAAAACTGAAAGAGACCCCAAAACTTGCAAGAATTTTATATGAGAGATGATTGATTATATCAAAAATCTCATTTAAATAATTTGATTGGAATTGGGGAAAAAAAAATTAGAAGATCCATGCCTAACAATAAGAAAAATCAATTTAATTTAGATTAAAAGATTAAAGTTGAAAACCAACAATACAATATAATTACAAACTAAAGTAAACAGTCATCTGATTTTAGGCTGAGAAAGGTTTATGACCAAGTCCAAATGCAAAAAAAATTAAAAATTGATACATTTATTTCATAAGATTTTAAAAATTTAGATATCAAAAGCATTAAAAAAGGTAAGAAACAAGTAAAATATTGTAATTAAATGAAAAATAAATGATAATTAATACAATTGATGAAATGCTTTCATGGATCAATAAGAAAAAGCTGAATCACCTAGTGGAGAAAGGGACAACATATCAAAAGAGGAAATACACACACAAATAAAGATAATTCATTAGCCAAAGTATATATTAAATATTTAATATTAAATATTTGTACCCAACCCTATTAATAATGAGCAACATTTTTAAATTAAATAAAATTTTCCATTTTTATATTTGGAAAAATTGTAAAATTGTTAACAAATGTTCCCAAAGTCATAAGGTCGTGGGCAATCTCATTTACTGATACTGGGTATACATATTAGAAAAATCTATCAAGAATAAAATTTGTCAATGTACATTAAAACCTCATTTTTTTTCTTTTATTTTTGTGGTACGCAGGCCTCTCACTGTTGTGACCTCTCCCGTTGCGGAACACTGGCTCCGGACCTGCAGGCTCAGCGGCCATGGCTCACGGGCCCAGCCGCTCCGCGGCATGTGGTATCTTCCCGGACCGGGACACAAACCCGCGTCCCCTGCATCGGCAGGCGGACTCTCAACCACTGCACCACCAGGAAAGCCCAAAAGCTCATATTCTTAAATGGAGTAATTCAACATCTAGTAATTATCTCATTAAAAATTCCAAAATGTGGAAAAATTTATGTAAGAAAATGAATACTGTTAAAAACTGAAAATAACCACAAAATATAATATTTTCCTGACATAAAACATTATGTTGGGCTTCCCTGGTGGCGCAGTGGTTGAGAATCTGCCTGCTAATGCAGGGGACATGGATTCGAGCCCTGGTCTGGGAGGATCCCACATGCTGCAGAGCAAATAGGCCCGTGAGCCACAACTACTGAGCCTGCGTGTCTGGAGCCTGTGCTCCGCAAAAAAAGAGGCTGCGATAGTGAGAGGTCCACGCACCACAATGAAGAGTGGCCCCCGCTTGCCACACCTAGAGAAATCCCTCACACAGAAATGAAGACCCAACACAGCAAAAATAAATAAATTAATTAATAAACTCCTACCCCCAACATCTTCTTTAAAAACAAAAACAACAACAACAAAAAAACATTATGTTTGGGCTTATCTGATGGCACAGTGGTTAAGGATCTACCTGCCAATGCAGGGAACATGGGTTCAATCCCTGGTCCAGGAAGATCCCACATACCGTGGAGCAACTAAGCCCTTGCACCACAACTACTGAGCCTGTGCTCTAGAGCCTGCGAGCCACAACTACTGAGTCTGCATGCTTCAATTACTGAAGCCCACACGCCTAGAGCCTGTGCTCCACAACAAGAGAAGCCACGTCAATGAGAAGCCCGCGTATTGCAACAAAAGAGCAGCCCCCACTCGCCACAACTAGAGAAAGCGCGCACACAGCAGCGAAGACCCAATGCAGAAAAAAATAAATAAATAAAAACAAACAAACAAAAACATTATGTTTTAGAAGAAAGGTTAAGGACATGATTTCAGCATATATTAAGTGGGAGAAAAAAGCTGAATTCAAAGCAGCATATAAAGTATGACCCTAACTTTCTCTAAAATATTATCTTTTTCATCATACTACTCATAAACATCAAAAAAATATATGAAGGAAATACACTAAAATAATAACATTCCCTCTGGCTGGTGAGTTATTTTTTCTTTTCATTTTCACCCCTAACTGTGTTTTTTAAGTCCCTAAAATAAGCATTTGTTTTAAAAATGTTATGTGTATGTGAGCTAATCTTATACTCATTAAAAATTAGAAGTGTTTTTAATAGATATAATGCTGTTTAATGCAATAAATCGTACATTATCTTATCTTAAATTTATGTAAATTTTAGTCATTTCCAAATTTGCTGTGGTGACACACTGTCTTTTAATTGTCTTTGCCTTCTTAGCGCCCAAAGCATTTCCAAGAATAGAGAGAACAATCAAATTTGGTTTGGCAAATGAATGAATTTTGTATTTATATGCATAACTCTTGGGAAGATTTGAAGCAGACGTTTAAGCTAACTAGATATTTTCCATTTAATTAGTATTTAGGAGGATAAGGAATATTGGGGGAGAATTTTCCAAGCAATAATTAAAATACCAATGTGGAATGCAATACGTGACCATGGTTCTTGATTTTCTATAGAATATTCCAGCTATACTAATTTATAATGTGTTATGGGACATAGGAAAATGTCAGTATCATCTTTGCTCATTTTGCAACACTATAATTACACTTTTTTGTTGTAAAATGTTCTTATTTTAGTTTTCATTTCTTTGTTTTTCTTCTTCAAAGACTTTTGAAATTAGTTTTCCCTTCCACTATCTAAACAAATAATAAAATCAACTTAAAACATTTTGAAGGTATGAAAAAGGAATATGAATATAATACCACCACATAATAAAATATGTCAGGCAAAACACAATTTAATCTGATATTAGTTCATAACCATGAAACACAAGAGATTATAATGTACAGTATCCAAATAATACTTTAAGTCACTAAAAACTAAGGGTGTCACTGTAAACTTCCTCAAAATGAGAGGAAGAAGACATGGTGAATCACTAGGTATAGGTGTTTCATAATCATGATAGTCAAATGGCACATAATACTCTTCAAAAAAATTCAAATGTGTTAAATGTGTTACATTTTGCCCTTAATAGCAATTATAATGCCTAGAATATAGCACATACCCTCATTTTACAGATAGAAAAACTGACACAACAAAAGGTGGAATGAAAATCTAAAACCCCACAATGAATAGACCTAGTGTTAAGACTGGATTTCAAGTTTTTGGTTTTATAATTATTTCAAGTGGACATCTGCACTTAGCCTTGCCTACTAGCCCCTGTAGCCATTATACATGTTTATGTGACTATTCTGAAATGATAGCATGGTGCCAAGGCACAGAAAACAGATGCCTTGTCTTACTGATTCCTTTTAATAGGCATTTCTCAAAACAAATTGTTCCTTATTCTCATTCTAACTAACTAAGCTGAAGACAATTTTTGCTTTTGATGTGATTTCTTTTTTTGCTGCTCTATGTTACAGAAATGCATTTCTTCCAGTTTCTGAGCTTCAGCACATTAGAGTGATCTTTGAAGCTCCCTCCTCTTAAGTTCTTCCATCTTTATATGTTTTCTGTTATTATTTTCCTTTGAGTTATCAATGTCTTTTGAAGAAATTCCACTGCCATCACACTAGTAGAGAGTTTTGCAACCTCAAAACTCAAATAATTCAGGAACCTCCAAAACTGGTCTAATGTCTTTTAGAAGATTTTTCAGACCACCAGAAAAGGCAGCATCTATTAAATACTCTTAAAATGTTGCCATGGTCATGTTATGTTACTCCTCTGAGGGAAATCTTTAATTTTTCAATTACTCTATGATCTGCATTTAAAAAAAAAAATTATCCTGGCATTCAAAGCCCACCTATAATTTAATTCCAACATAAACTTCAACAGGGGTTACACTAGTGCCATGCATTGAACCAGACGCAGTCAAACAAATTGTCATTCCTCAGCAGGCATCATTTTATAGGCCCTTTATCTCTGCTCTTTCAGACTATCTTTCCTCTTCACAGGGGTTTGATGTATTTGTTTATGTCTTATCTTTGAGCACTTTGATACTGAGAATAACAAACAGAATCTGTGTTTTCTTTGTCCTTTGTCTGAATATGCATGTTCTCCAATGATAACCTTATTGTTATAGCAATTTATGACCATGCAAGTGATCAGGAAAACTAGTGATTAGTACAGATGCATCATTCTGGCATAGCAGGTGACTCTTTCAACATTGATACTTTACTCTGAGTGGTAAGAAATTCTTAGAGAGACCCTCCAAAGAATTTTGGAAACAGAAAGCAAGATATTGAAATTTACTCTTTGTTGTCCAGTGTAAATTACATAGGAGGGAGGGGTTGACACTATAATAGCCATCCTTAATTTTAAAAACACCATCGCAATTGTTATTTTAATATAAAATGGAAATAGTTAAAATTTCCAAAGATGTTATCCAACACTTTTTACCTATAAATACTTATGGTATAATAAATGGCACTTACATTCATTAGACCAGAGCATAGTAAACATAAGAAGAAAATCATTAGGTGTTTGAGTGTTTGTAATACAGAATCTGTGTATTAGATGATCACATTCTTTCTCATATTCAATAATACATTTCAATAAAATAGGGCATTATACAGAGTTAGGAGAGATTATACAATTGTTTACATGGTTCCTATTCATTCCATCTTTATTGTCAAGTATATTTAAAGCCAATTGAGGAAATACTTAGCAGCTCTTCAATAACAAGAGAGACAGAGAAAAGGGCTTTGTCTGCGTACCGCCTTGTGGATCTGTGATTCTGTTCTGAGCACTGTTCACTTTGCCTGTAGGTGAAGAGAGGTGGAAAGGCTGGGAGTATATTGGGCCCATTTCTAAGAGGTCCTTAGCCAGTGGCTGACTAGTGGAAGCATGAAAGAGCAATTCCCTTGCCTAGAGATGAGAAGAAGCTCGGAGCTCTCTCAGAAATCACTTGTACCTTGGAGACCCCTTGTGGTATCTGGCTAAACTTTAGACTCTGCCTGAAATCACATCACTGCTGTTCTTTCTCTGCTTTCCTGTCCTGTTTCCCTCATTCTCTTTCCAGTGTCTCTTGGAAGAACTTCCTTTAATAAAATACTTGCCCAAGATTCCTCATTTCAAATTTGTTTCTGGGAAACTTACTGAGTTATATGGTTGATTAGTGAAAACCAAGTACGGAACATGCTACCCAAAGTGTAGTCCTCAAACTAACAACAGTAGCAGCATCTGGGAAGTAATTAGAAATGCAAATTCTGTGGCCTCACCCCAGATGCAGTGAATAAAATTTCTAGGAGGTATGTCAGAGAAATTTGTGTTTTAAGAAGTTCTCCAGATGGTTTTTATGCTTGCTAAAGTTTAAGAACCACTTGTCTGTAAATGTATCTCCTAATTCATAGCCCACAGCTTTTTAACATCTTTGTTTCTCTCCTCTACCCCTGTCTGTTCCTCTGTCATTCTCCTCTCATTTTTTTTTTACCTATCTTTCCTTCCTTCCTCCTGTCCTCCCTTCCTTCCTTCCTCCCTTCCATCCTTCCTCCCTTCCTTCCGTTCTTCCTTCTTTCCTTCCTTCCTTCTATCTCTCTCTGTCTCTTCCTTCCTTCCTGTTATCTATTTATCTGTCTGTCATTTATCAATCATCATCTTGTTAACAAGACAAATAAATAAATAAAGCTATTTTTATTTATTTGCCTTTTCCTCTACCTATATTATAGGCTTGCCAATAACCTCAAAGAGTTTCCTTACCCTCCTGCAGGGAAAGAATGATCAGATTTTTCACCCCTGTACTCCTTAACAAATGATGAGCAGTTTAAATCATAAGTAACTGTTGCTTACTAGTTATTTGACTTCTGTTTTTTTTCCTTTAAGAATAAAAAATAATTCAAATTACAGTAAGAAATTGAATCTTCTTCTAAATTTATTTTGAAATAACAATTTTTGTGAAAAATATTGTTTCACTAAGTGTTGAACGATTTAGCTGACTGCTAGTTGGTATTAGGTTGTTCATATTTACTTATTCGGCATACTTTTTTTTTTTTTGCCGTACGCGGGTCTCTCACTGTTGTGGCCTCTCCAGTTGCAGAGCACAGGCTCCGGACGCGCAGGCTCAGTGGCCATGGCTCACGGGCCCAGCCGCTCCGCTGCATGTGGGATCTTCCCGGACCAGGGCACGAACCCACGTCCCCTGCATCAGCAGGCAGACTCTCAACCTCTGTGCCACCAGAGAAGCCCTGGCATACGTTTTTGATAAATGTAATACCTTGAGAACTTGCTGTGTGCTAGGTACTGTTTTATATCACACGAATTATCTCACTTAATCCTTGTAGCAACCTTATGCATATGCATTATTATCATACTCATTTACGAAAGAGGATACTCAAGTTGAGAGGGATTAAGGAAGTTTCTCAAATTGTTTACTTTTATGCAAATTTCTTCTGGCCTGCCGACTCTAAGATTTCAGACATGGCCAACTTGTGTATTCTTTAAAAAATTGTTTTTAAGTTTAAAGAACTTACAATTAAAACTCCAAAGAGATTTTAAAAGCTGGGAAAAGTGAGTTTAAATAACAGTTGGCAGGATAAATAGGCAAGAATATCATAGATTTAAAAAAAAATAAATATGAGGAGTGACTTGCTCTGTCAGATACCTGATATATTCTAAGTCTGTAAAAAGTTTAAAAATCAAAATGGGGCTTCCCTGGTGGCGCAGTGGTTGAGAGTCCGCCTGCCGATGCAGGGGATACGGGTTCGTGCCCCGGTCTGGGAAGATCCCACATGCCGCGAAGCGGCTGGGCCCATGAGCCATGGCCGCTGAGCCTGCGCGTCCGGAGCCTGCGCGTCCGGAGCCTGTGCTCTGCAACGGGAGAGGCCACAACAGTGAGAGGCCAGCGTACCGAAAAAAAAAAAAAAAAAAAAAAAAAATCAAAATGGAACCAGAATACAACAGTGGATGGATTGGTCAATGGCATGTATATCCACATACATGTGCATATATCTATGCATATACACACTATACACATTTACATATATATGTTACAAATTTACATGCACCAATATAGATACAAAAGTATACACACAGAAACGTATGCAATACTTTTTTTACATTGAAATATTGTTGCTTACAAGATTATATTAGTTTCAAGTGTACAACGTACTGATTCAATACTTTTATAGATTATACTACATACAAAGTTATTCTAATGTTATTGACTATATGACCTGTGCTGTACATTATGTTCCTGTGACTTATTTATTTTATAACTGGGAGTTTGTACCTCTTAATCACTTTCATCTATTTTACCCTTCCTCCCACCTCCCTCCATTTGGCAACCACTAGTTTATTCTTTGTTTCTGTTTTGTTATATGCATTTGTTTGTTTTGTTTCTTATATTCCACATACAATTGAAACCATTTGATATTTGTCTTTGTCTGACTTATTTCACTTTACATAATATTGTCCAGGTCCATACATGTTGTCACAAATGGCAAGATTTCAGTCTTTTTTATGGCTGAGTAATATTTCAGTATATATATATATATATATATATATATCTCACTTCTTTATCCATTCATCTGTCTATGAACATCACCTAAATTGCTTCCCTATTTTTGCTATTGTAAATAATTCCACCACTCAGGAGTAGAAATTCTAGATTATATGGTACTTATATTTTTAGTTTTTTGAGGATCCTCCATAATGTGTTCCATAGTGGCTGCACCAATTTACATTCCTATGAATAGTGCACAAGGATTCCCTTTTCTACACATCTTCACCAACACTTGTTATGTCTTGTCTTTTTGATGATAACCATTCTGACAGGTGTGAGGTAATACCTCACTGTGGTTTTGATTTGCATTTCCCTGATGATTAGTGATGTTGACCATATTTTCATGTGCCTGTTGGTCATCAGTATTTCTTCTTTGGGAAAATAGCTAGTCAGTTCCTCTGCCCAATTCTTAAATCAAAGTTTGTTTTATTGATATTGATTTGGATGAGTTCTTTATATATTTTAGATATTCTTTATCAATCATTTGCAAACATCTTCTCCCATTCAACATTGACTTTTCCTTTGGTTGATAGTTTCTTTCACTGTGCAAAACCTTTTTAGTTTGATGTGGTCCCATTTGCTGAATTTTGCTTTTGGTGCCCTAACCAAAAAATCTAAAAAGTATTGCTAAGATCTGCCTCAAAGAGCATACTGTCTATGTTTTCTTCTAAGAGTTTTATGGTTTCAGGTCTTATATTTAAGGCTTTAATCCATTTTGAGGTTTCTTTGTGGGTTTTTTTTTGTGTGTGTGTATTGTGTGAGAAAGCAGTCCAGTTACTTTTGCTTGTGGCTGTCCAATTTTTTAACACTATTTATTGAAGAGACTATTCTTTCTCCATTCTATGTCTTTGCTCCTTTGTCATAAATTAATTGTACATATACGTGTTTTTTTTCTGGGCTCTCTATTCACTTCCATTGACATATGTGTTTGTTTTTTTCTGTGCCAGGACTGTACAGTTTTTATTAGTAGAGCTTTGTAGTACAGTTTGAAATCAGGGACCCAGATAACTCCATCTTTGTTCTTTTGTCTCTAGATTGCTTTGGCTATTTGGTATCTTTTGTGTGTCCACACAAATTCTGGAATTTATTTTTTGTTCTGTTCTGTAAAAATGCAATTGGTATATTAATAGAGATTGCATTGAATCTGTGGATTGCTGTGGGGAGTATGGACAATTCAACAATATTAATTCTTCCAATCCATTAAATTTCCTTCTTTAACGTCTTACAGTTTTTGCAGGACAGGTCTTTCAACTCCTTGGTTAAATTTATTCCTGGCATTTTATTCTTTTTAATGCAATTTTAAATGTGATTATTTTCTTAATTTCTCTTCTTGATAATTTGTTATTAGTGTATAAAAATGCAACAGGTTTTCTGTATATTAATTGTATATCCTACAACTTTGCTGAATTCATTTGTTAGTTCTACTGGTTTTTGGTGGAGTCTTTAGGTCTTTCTATATATAGTATCATATCGTGAACATTGACAGTTTTATATATTCTGTTCCAATGTGGATGCCTTTTACATTTTTTTTGGGGGGGGGGTCTGATTACTGTGGATAGGACTTCTAATACTATGTTAAGTAAAAGTGGCCATAGTGGGCATCTTGGTCTTGTTCCTGATTTTGGAGAAAAGGCTTCCAGCTTTTCACCTTTGAGTATGATGTTACCTGTGGGTTTGTCATAAGTGACCTTTATTTTGTGCCGTTTATAGGAACTTTGCTGAGAGTTTATGTGAATAAATGTTGAATTTTGTTAAATGTTTTTTCTACATTTATTGAAGTCATAATGTGATTTTTATCCTTCATATTTTTAATGTGGTGTAACATGTTGATTGATTTGTGGGTATTGAACCATTCTTGCATCCTTGAAATAAACCTCACTTGATCATAATGTATGATCCTTGTAATGTACTGTTGAATTTGGTTTGCTAATATTTTGTAGAGAATTTTTTCATCTAAGGTAAAATTTTAACAATTTATCAATTTTGTTTATCTGCTTTTGGTCTTTATTTTTTTAGCTCTGCTATTTACTATTTCCTTTCTTCTACTAACTTGGGTTTTGTTTATTCTTTATTTGTAGTTCCTTTATGTATAAAGTTAGATTTTTTCTTGTCTCTTAAGGTAGGCCTGTATTGCTATAAACTCTCTTAGAACTGCTTTTGCTGCATCCCATAGATGTGGAAAGTGTATTTCCATTTTCATTCATCTCAAGCTATTTTTTAATTTTCTCTTTGGTTTCTTCATTGACCCATTGGTTTTTTAGAAGTATGTTGTTTAATCTCCACTTATTTGTGGGTTTTTTTCCATTTTATTTGTTTAATTAATTTATAGCTTCATATCCTTGTGATCACGAAAAAATGCTTGATATGATTACAGTCTTCTTAAATTCATTGAGACTTGTTTTATGCCTTAGTATGTTATCTATCCTGCAGAAATTTCCATGTGCACTTGAAAACAATGTGTATTCTGCTACTTTGGGGTGGAATGTTCTGTGGATAGCTTTTTAAGTGGTTGATCCACTGCCTTCACTATATATGTGCTTTTACCAGTGAGATTGTTTCCTTCATTTATCTTTTAAATTTCTTATTGTGGATTTTTTTTTTCTTAAAAAAGACCCTTTAAAATGTCTTGTTGGGTTTCCCTGGTGGCGCAGTGGTTGAGAGTCCGCCTGCCGATGCAGTGGACACGGGTTAGTGCCCCGGTCCGGGAAGATCCCACATGCCGCGGAGTGGCTGGGCCTGTGAGCCATGGCCTTTGAGCCTGCGCGTCCGGAGCCTGTGCTCCGCAATGGGAGAGACCACAACCGTGAGAGGCCAGCGTACCGCAAAAAAAAAAATAAAATGTCTTGTAAGGCTGGTTAAGTGGTGATGAACTCTTTTAGTTTTTGCTTATCTAGGAACATCTATCACTCCTTCAATTCTGAATGATACTTGCTAGAATAGATATCCTTGGTTGTTCTCTCCTTTCAAAACTTTAAATATATCATACCAATCCCTTCTGGCTTGCAAAGTTGCTGCTGAAAAATCAGTTGATAGTATTATGGGTATTTCCTTGTAAGGGACTCTTTGTTTTTCACTTACTGCCTTTAAAATTATCTTATTATCTTTAACTTTTGCTATTTTATTATTATATGTCCTGTCCTGGATCTCTCTGAGTTCATCTTGTTTGGGATTCTCTGTGATTCTCTGACCTGAATATCTGTTACCTTCCCCAAGTTGGGGAATTTTTAAGCCATTATTTCATCAAATACATTTCTACCACTTTTTATCTCTCTTTTTATTTTGGGACCCTTAAAATATAAATGTTAGTATACCTGATGTTATTCCAGAGGTACCTTAAACTATCCTGATTTTTTTTTTTTATTCTTTTTCCTTTTTCTGTTCTGTTTGGGTGATTTCCACTATTTTGTCTTCCAGGTAACTCATGTGTCCTTTGGTTTCACCTAATCTACTATTAATTCCCTGTTATACTTTTTTTTTTTTAATTTATTGTATTCTTCAATTCTTTTTTTTCAGTTCTTTTTTATATTTCCTATTTCTTTGTTGAAGTTCTCACTGTGTTCCTCTAGTCTTCTCTTGAGTTTGGTGAGCATTTTATGACTGTTGCTTTAAACTCTTAATCAGTAAAATTACTTATCTCCATTTCATTAGGATTTTTTCCTAGGGTTTTATATTTTTCTTTCATTTGGAACATATTCCAGTCTTCTCATTTTGTTTGACTTTCTGTGTTTGGCTCTATGAATTAGGCAAAACAGTTACATTTCCCAGTCTTGAAGATGCATCCTTGTGTAGGGCATCCCTAAGCAGACTGAAGGTACCTGATGGCTTTGACAGAATTTCTAGGGCTGAAGAGAGCACAAGCCAATACTTTTTTGTGGACGTGCTTGGGTCACTACCTTGGCAGGGACATCTAGAGTCAAAGAGACTAGAGCACAGGCTATGGCTTCTACAAGGATGCACTTGGGGTTGTGGCCTTGGCATGGGGGTTTGGAGCTGAGGGCATATGCTTGAGGGCATATTGGGACTACCTTTGCAGGCTGGCAAAGCACCATGTGCTTTTCAATCTGCTGTCTCTGTGCTGGGACTTGGAGTGAGTGAGTTTGTGCATGCACCCTTTAAATGTGTAGTCTTGTGTTCCTACAGCCTTCCAACTCTCTTGCTTGTAAGCCCCTCTGGTTTCCAAAACCATTTAAGGGGGGTTGTCTTCTTGTTCCCAGTCCCCAAAACTGGTGTACCCAATGTGGGGCTTGAACCCCTTACTCCTCAGAGAGAACCTCTGAGTTCGTTATATCCCCTTCCTCTTTTGGGTCACTCACTGGGTTGTGGTCTTGACTAGATAGCCTCTTTTCCTCTCCTACTCCTCTCAGTGTGGATTTGTTCTTTATATCCTTGGCTGTGGAAGAGCCATTCTGCTAGCCTTCAGGATATTTTCAGAGAGAGTGGTTTTATATGTGGTTGTAGTTTTGGTGTGTCTGTCAGAGGAGATGAGCTTTCCTATTCCACTATCTCAATCCTACCTCTGAAGGATACTTAATATCAGTGTGTGAGAATTGTTCAATAAGTAATATCGGTATATTTAAAAATCAATTAGGTTTAAAAATTAAGATACATTTTTATACCAAAATAAACTTCAAAAGGTAAAAATAATTAATAGAATTATAAAATAATTAGATGAAAATATAAATATTTTTATTACTTCAACATGGTGTCATTATCTCTACATATACAATTCAGAAAAGATACATGTATATTGATGTTTATTACAGTTTATATGAAGGAAAAAGTTTAAACAACCTGAATATTTTAAAAACAGGAAATGCACTTTATATATTATGATTTAGCCATATAGAAGAAAACTACTTAGTCTTCAAACATAGCACTCTAGAAATTATAAACATCAAAAAATGTTTAAAAAATACAGTGAGCAACAAAGTATGCATATGCATTTTTATTTTTCAGAGAAAAAAGAAATAAATCCTTGAAAATATACATTAAATTTAATATCTATTAACTGAAGATGATAAAATTATAGTGATTCTTACTTGCATCTTTAAGTTCTTTAATTTTAATTTTTGCATTTTCTAATGTTACTACATCTAACATATATATTGTAATATAAATAAAAGCATTTTTAGAGAAAATATTTTAATTCCTTTTTTTTTTTTGCGGTATGCGGACCTCTCACCATTGTGGCCTCTCCCGTTGCGGAGCACAGGCTCCGGACATGCAGGCTCAGCCATGGCTCATGGGCCCAGCCACTCCACGACATGTGGGATCTTCCCAGACCGGGGCACGAATCCGTGTCCCCTGCATTGGCAGGCGGACTCTCAACCACTGTGCCACCAGGGAAGCCCCTTTAATTCCTTTTTTAACATGTGTAAAACCAGTACTTAAAAATTTAAAAGCATGTTATACTGCTTACCTTAAATGTGGTAGAATTAAAATTCACAGAATAAAATTAGTCATAAATTTTAATTACTTAAACCTATTAATAAGAATATAAAAATTAGTTATAGCTACTTGTTTTGATGTGTTTAATATTACCAATTTGGCTGTTTGCTAAAAATTGTGCAGTTGACTTCCTACTTGTATGTTCTTGTTTCTCCATCAGTCAACTTACACTGAAAAGGCACTTGTAATAGCTTGCACCAAGGAACAACAACAACAAACTGTTTTCTTGTTTGTTTGTTTTTATTCTCCTTAACTCCTAGAAGTTTCCACACCAGGTTGCAATAAAATCTTAGCCTGGTTTGGAAGATGGAATTGTTGCAAGGCTTAAGGGATCTCTGTACTGTCAAATTTAGATCAATAACTCATGTTAAAATATAGCTCTATTAAGCAGGGACAAATCTGGTCTCTCCTCAAATGTAAACACCTAAAACAATGAGAACTTTTGATTACATCTAGTTTGAAGCAATTTAAATAAGATGTGTCATGCATAACATTAATTGCAATTCCTGGAGTTTCCATAAAGATCCAAGGGTGCTTCAGATCACTTAATAATTGCCAGAATAATCTGTCTTCGCTGTGTTAGGTCACTGAGGGAGAGGTTGAATTTACTCTTCATTGCAGTCAAATGAAGGAAACTAACACATTTTCTGTTGGCCATCTGGTGAATTGTACATCAAATTAGTAATATGACTTCACTCCTAAATTCTAATTATTATTCAAACATTGATAAAGAGAACTAAACAAATAGCTTTAATCTTATATTCCATAAAGGAAGGTCAGGCTCAGCATCAAGAGGAGAGTGAATTGCTTCTCGTTAATGCTAAGCAGAGGAAAAGAAAAGTTGTCCTGAATCTTCCCTCATTCCCAATTGATTGACTAGGAATTATGTGATTGACTAGGAATTATGACATGAAACTTGATCCTTCATTTCCCATTCTAATTTACACTGTCACATATTTCAAACATGTAATAAAGGTGACTTTGTTAATAAAATTATACAAAAGAAACAAGATACTCAGAGAAATGTAGACAAGGAATAACAGCTGTTCCTAAATGTATTTTATAGTAATCCTTATTTTGTTTTAAAATTCTTTTCACAAACACAAAGTACAGACACACATCCACACACACACACTCATGAAGGAATTCTATTGTCTTATATATTTTTTTTTTCACATTTTTTCTTCTTGTTACTATGTTGTGGTAGTATGATACTCTGTTTTTTCCTAATTTGTTTGGTTTCTGCCTCTTCATTGCACACATTAAACACCAAGTAGTCTGAGTTAATGACTCACTATGAATCTTTCCATATTTTTCTCTATATTCATGTGTGTGTGTATGTGTGTGTGTTCAAACTTATAACATAAATTCACATACATAAGGGTTTGCCATTCATTCATGAAAGTATATTATTTTTTGCATCTTGCTTTTATCATTCAAATATGTTGCATAGAAATGCTTACAAATCATTTGGCTTAGTTATGCTTATCCTTTAATATTCTATGGTACAGAAGTACCTCAAGAACATTAGCCATCCAACTACTGATAAGAATTCAATTTGTTTCAAGTATTTTACAATTATACTGTAATAAATACTTCAATAAACATCATTCCACTTGCATCATTCAATATAATTGTTATTTACAAGAAAAAGAATACTTGAATTGGGGACATCTTGTCAAAGAAAATATGCATTTCAGTATTTTATAGATTTTGACCACTTGATATCAAAATGTACTGTAACAATTTATATTTTCACCAGTAAAGGTTTTGTTTGGTTGTTAAGCTTTACATTTTTTTAGCAATAAGCTCAAAATGAAATTTTACTGAAATGAAATAATTTTATACATTGCATATTCTTGAGTACTGATTAGTCTGAACAGCTTCATATATGTTTTTGGATTATTTTGTAGTTATTAATACTCTGCTTGCTGGTGGAAATAAGTCTTTCCAACTCTATTGTTTGTACCTTTAATTTGTCTATGGTATTTCTACAAACTATTTTAAATTATTTTTATAATTAAATATATCTCCATTTGTTTCATAGTTTTAGGTTTCAAGTCTTGGTTATCCTTTAATGATGCATTATGCATATAATTTCAGAGAAATCTTACAGAATTTTTTAACACTTAAATATTTATTTACTCCAAACTATTATATTTTCTCAAATTATTCTAAATTCATTCTTCAAAATCTCAGCATTATCAACTTCTCTGTGAGGAAAATTTATGAGGGGAAAAATTGAAGTTTCTGAAGTAAGTTTCCGTTCTTGAAGAGTCTGAACCTAGTTCTAGGGGAATAATTGGGAATTTATTTTTGTATGTGGTGTAAAACAGAAGAATAATTTTATATTCTTCTAATTAGTCATGTAGCATTCCTGATGACAATAATTTATAGTCCGTTTTTACCTACTGAGTTGGAATAACACAACTTTCTTAACTTACGTTATCATAAACATTGGAACGTTATTTTTATGAATTTCCTATTTTGCTCCATTGATTTTTTTTACAGTTTCCATATAAGTTTTATTGCATAAATTTATAGATTTTCTAATATCTGGCAAAGCATGTCCCTTTTCTCCATTGTTCTTTAGCAAAAAATATCTTTGGTTTTTATTCATTTATGCTTTCTTATAATCTTTAAGGTCATCTTATCTCCACCCCACCTTCCACCCCAAGAACAACAAAAAACACATCAACAACAAAAATGTCACAAGTCACCTGCTTTCATAATTATTTTAAATGCACAGTAAATTTTGAGAAAATAAGCCTCTGGTTAAGAGCATAGTATCACTTTCCATTTGTTGAAATCTTATTTATGTCCTTCAAAAAGATGGCTAGAGTTTTCTTCATCAATTCTTCTGGACCATTCTTACAAAATTCACTCATGAGCACCTTCTAGGTGATTTTGTGGTTATGAATGGAAAAAAAAAATAAATTTCTATCAGCTTTTCCAGGTAACTACTGCTGGAATAGAAAAAAGCTAAGGTTTTATTTTTTAATGTATTTACCTTATATGCAGCCAACATACGAAAGTCAATCATTAACTTTAATGGCTTTTCACTAGTCTTTAATATTCTAAGCATAAATAGGGTATTATCTCTATTTTTCTGATGTTATTTCATTTTCTTATTGCATTCACTAGATCATCCAAAGGATTATTGATTTTAAAAATGAAGCTAGCCAGTAGCCCTGTCCACCTCCTCATATTACTGGAAATACTTTTAGTGGTTTGACATTTATAATCATGTTTGCTGTCAGTTTTAATGGTCTTCTATTTTTGTTTTCTTTGGAGTTTTTATTTTAAGCTGCTGCTGTACTTTATCAAATGCCTTTTCATTTTTTTTATTAATTTGTGGATGTGAGATTATGTTGATAGATTTTTTTTAATCTAACCACCTCTGCATTCATGTACTACATTCTACTTAAACATAATCTTTTTATATTAATGTCTTCTATTTGCTATTATTTTTGTATACTTTTTGTAACTATGTTCACAAAGTTTTATCTGTATGTGTTTACCTTTTAAATTTCAAATTACAGGTTCATTGACAATATTTGAAGATTGTTTATTAGCAAAAGGATAAAATAAAATGACAATCTCAGTAACAGAAATAACAACTTTAACATAATGTTTTTATATTTTTCCAGAAAAATATTCTTTAAATTTTGACATTCTGTTTTGCATACTTGTAAGTTATATTTCACTTAGCTAAATATTTCTATCTTTCCATGACATTATATATGCTTCTACAATTTTATTTTACGGTTAGTTTGGTGTTCCATTATGATTTTTTGAAAGCATTTTAAACTCTTCCTTTTGACTGGACCTTTATTTGATTTTTCCAGTTTTTCTTGTCTTACGAATAATACTGTTAAGCTTAATTGTCAGGTCAAAAAGTATGCTCATTTAAACATTTAGATAGTTTCTGCCTATCTGTACTGTGCAGTATAGATACTGCCCCAGGCAATATATGAGAGAGCCATATTCTCTAAAACTTTAGTAGTAAAAGAGACTGTGTATATGTTTGTGTATATTCTGCATTTTGTTACTGTTTTTTTTTAATGTTCATTCATATATTTATCAAATATTTATTAAGTACCTGATAGGTGACAAGGTATTGTTTTGGCATCATTAACTATACCTATGTATAGATAGATAGATATAGATTTAAATAGATAAAATATATGGCTATAGATACAGAGAGAGATACAGGCATCATCTTGATCATATTTTAGACCAACACTACCAAAATTGTGGTCTGCAAACAGATGTAGGTACACAAACATAAATTAAAATATTTAGAAACGTTTATAGCAATTTAACAGAACAATTTTATGTCTCCTGAATTTAAATATAAAAGATGTGGGCTTGTATATGTATTTTTAATTTAAATTTTTATAATTACCTTCATTATATTTTATAAAACTCTATACTCATGACAGATTAAAAAACAAGTAATCTCTCACAATAAGTAGTTTGACAAACATTATTGTAGTAAATTATATTTTTTTTCCTTTTGTAGTTACAAAAATCCACATGACACACATAACAGTAAATAACACAGAAAATACATACATAGAAGTAAATCCACATAAAAGTAATATAAATAAATAAATACTTTTCCATAGCAAGGGATAACTTCTGCTAATATTTTAGTGAAGGTAATGTTCAGGATCCTGACAGGAAATATCTAGTATTAAAGTGAGATGATTATTGACAGAATTTAACAAATAAACTACTTACAAAGGCTTCAGGTTAATGACAAGGGAAGCTGAAAAACTCCAGGGTTGAGACGAGTGTGAAACCATCATATCTCCTGAGCCTGAATACGAGGCAGTGGTTATTGGAAGTTTGTGTAAACTCTGAGTATAGTGTTTAAATACTTGACAGGAGTTATAGCCTTTGGTCAAGTCATATAACTACTATCAAATCATAGTCTTCAAGGAGAGAGCTGAGGAACAAACACTTTCAATCTTCTCCCTCTTTTCCAATTTAGTCAGTGTCTTAGATTGGCCCAACCAGCTGGAAGCCAGGGCACAAGGGAGCCCATTGGTGTAGTCCCACGGCAGAGAGGAGAGGGTGGAGAGTGGATCTGTAGAGAAGAGTGAAAGAAGTAACACCTAATGCACATGATTTGTACTATTTGGGGTAGTGTACAAATTAAGACATATATAAATAGTATTTAGAAAATATTATCAAAATGTCTTTATATTCTGTAACTAATTTTAAAAAATCTGTTATGGTGATTATTTCCTTTTAAGTAAATATATTTCTCAACATCATTTCAATAGCTGCTTGCATTATTATTATTATTTTATCAAACCTCTATTAATGGTTATTTAAATCTCATTGAATTATTCAATATTATAAGTAAATCCACAGTTGAAAATCCCAAAGCTACATTTTTGTTTTTTTGTTTTTTTGTTTTTTTTTTGCGGTACGCGGGCCTCTCACTGTTGTGGCCTCTCCTGTTGCGGAGCACAGGCTCCAGACGCGCAGGCTCAGCAGCCATAGATCACAGGCCCAGCCGCTCTGCGGCATATGGGATCTTCCCGGACCGGGGCACGAACCCGTGTCCTCTGCATCGGCAGGCGGACTCTCAACCACTGCGCCACCAGGGAAGCCCCAGCTACATTTTTGTCTACATTGATGATTAGACAAAATTTGATTTCCAGAAGTAGAGTTCCTTTACTTTTTTGAAAATATTTAAGACTTATCATAAATATTCCAAGAACTATTGTACCAATTTAAAATTCCTACTGACAACATATATGTGTCTGCTTTTCCACATTTCAATTGCTCACGTCCACAGATAAGTACATAGATTCCTCCACAGAGACACATACATATATGCACTTGTAACACATCTATATCTATCTGTCATTTTGTTAGGCATACTTCTCACACTTCTTAAATTTATGCTTATTTGATTGCAGATTAAAACATTTTTCATATCATATTAACCATTTGTATTTCCATTTCCTGTGAATGGCCTTAATATGGTTTTAACCATTTTTTAATTTGGGTATCAATTTAAAAAAAAATGAATTGGCAAGAGCTCTTCATAACTTAGGGTTAATTAAAACTGTTATATTCACGTTCTTTGCAAAATTTCCTGTCAGGTATAAACTGCTTGCACTGTTTTGCATTTATTTCTCACTAAACACTTTAATTTTCTTTCAAATCTATATTTTTCTAACACAATTTATGCCTGTGTATAAACTTGATAAAGTACAACCAAACAAACTTTCTCATATTCTTCAATTTCTTTTTTCAGTAAAACTAATTTTTTTTTGTTTGTTTATCACTCTATGAATTTCAACACATGGTTAGATCCATGTAACTACTATCATAATTGGGATATAAAACAGTTCTATCACCTTACCTAGTACTACTCTTTTGAACTCAAACTCCTCTGTGCCTAACCCCTAGCAACCACTGATCGGTTTTCTGTTCCTGCAGTTTGCCATTTTCAGAATGTAATGTAAAGGAATCATAGATTAATTAACCTTTTGAGAATGACTTCTTTTACTCAGCATAATATCCTTGAGATCACACAGGTTGTTGTGTGTAACTATAGTTCATTCCTTTTTATGGGTGAGGAGTAGTTCATTGTACAAAGGCACCAGTTTGTTTATCCATTCATTCAGTAAAGGACATTTGGATTTTATTGTTATTAATGTAACTTCTATAAACATAATGTACAAATATTGTGTGAATGTAAGCTTTCATCTCTATTGTAAATATCTACGAATGATATCACAAATTCTTATGGTAAATGTATATCTAACTTTAAAAGAAAATGCCAAACTGTTTTCCATGGTAACTCTATCACATGGCATTCTCACCAACAATGTTTGGCTTTCCAATTGCTGCTCTTCCTCACCAGCAAATGGTATTGTCAGAGCATTGTTGTCATTATTGTTTCATTCGAGTTGGTATTTGGTGATATCTCATTTTGATATTTTAATTTTCATTACCCTGTTGATTGTCATTTCCTACTCTTATTGCATTTCTCAGAGAAAAAACAATTAACTTCAATAAAGACTAACTTACCATTTTAAAAATATATTCTCACAGTCTGTTTTTCTTTTTAATTAATATGATTACACAATTTATATTTAATATGGCTATTAGAATGTTTGGATTTTACTTTTTTTGGATTTTACTGTTTGTTTTCTATTTTTCTCTTTATTTTACAATTGTTTTATGTTTCTTTCTTTGAATTGCCTGCAAATTTTTATTATTTCATTTAGCTTTGTGTTAAATATTTTATTATTTGTATGATGTGTTTAGTAGTTGCTCTAAAGTGTTCTGCCTTTAGTTTTCAGCAGTTTGATTGCAATATACCTTAACAGAGATTTATTTGATTAAATACTGTTTGAGGTTCTCTGAGTTTCTTAAATTTGTGATTCATCACTTTCACAAAGTTTGGAAGTTTTCTTCACCACACTCTTCTTTTCTTCTGGTAGTATAATAATACAAATATTAAACTTTGATATTACCCATAAGTCCCTAATGCTTTGTGTTCATTTTTTTCCTCAATTTTTTCCTCCCTGTTATTCAGATTAGATAATTTCTATTGCTATATCTTCAGGTTCACTCACATTTTTTGGATGTAAAAGTCCGATTCTTCTATGAAGACTAATCCATTATTTTTCATTCTAAAACTTACCTTTACTTCTCCTATATTTCTCTGCCAGAACTTGGTGTGTCTTAATTCCTTTGATGTGTTTGCTCTTATTTATATTTGTTCTTTATAGTCTTTGTCAGATAATTTCAACATCTATGTAGCTCAGAATTAATTAGTATCTGTTAATCATCTTTTCATTATGACATGTCAATATGATATCTTATGATATATATTTAACATGATTTATTATGATATATGTCTTTTGTATGTAGAGTCATTTTGGTTTGTATTCTGAATAGTTTATTATGTTATGGAACACTAAGTCCTGCTTATGTCATATAGAGAATGCTGATTTTTTGTTTGCTTCCTCACTTGCTCATTTGTTTGTTTTGGAAGGCTTGTGTGAATACCACTTAATGGCCAGAATGACACAAATTTTAAAGTTTATTATTTCTTTTGTACCCAGTTTTCCCATGTTTTTCTCTAGCCACCCTAACCTTTCTTCTATTTCACCAGTGCAACAATCTAATTCCCTAAGGACTTTTGTATCAAGTATTTGAATTTCTTGATGTACTCTTCCTGCAATTCTACCTGCCTAACTTCCCTAATTTCAGATAGCAGCTTTAATCTTCTTTCTTCAGAAAAGGCTTCCCTGACTACCTGTATACAGGTGTACCTCATTTTATTGTGCTTCACAGATATCACGTTTTTTACAATTGAAAGTTTGTAGCAACCCTCCATCAAGCAAGTCTATCAGAGACATTTTTCCAAAAACATTTGCTCATTTTGTGATTCTGTGTCACATTTTGGTAACTCTCCCAATATTTCTAACTTTTTCATTATTATCATATATATATATATATATTTCATTTATTTATATTTGGCTGTGCTGGGTCTTCGTTTCTGTGCGAGGGCTTTCTCTAGTTGCGGTGAGCAGGGGACACTCTTCATCGTGATGCGCGGGCCTCTCACTATCGCGGCCTCTCTTGTTGCAGAGCTCAGGCTCCAGACGCGCAGGCTCAGTAGTTATGGTTCACAGGCCCAGTTGCTCCGCAGCATGTGGGATCTTCCCAGATCAGGGCTCGAAACCGTGTCCCCTGCATTGGCAGGCAGATTCTTAACCACTGTGCCACCAGGGAAGCCCTATTATCATATTTTTATAGTGATCTGGGAGCAGTAATTTTTTTTTTTTTTGCGGTACACGGGCCTCTCACTGTTGTGGCCTCTCCCGTTGCTGAGCACAGGCTCCAGACGCGCAGGCTCAGCGGCCATAGCTCACGGACCTAGCCGCTCCGCAGCATGTGTAATCTTCCCGGACCGGGGCACGAACCCGTGTCCCCTGCATCAGCAGGCGGACTCTCAACCACTGCGCCACCAGGGAAGCCCGCAGTAATCTTTTATGTTATTATTGCAAAAAGATTATAACTCACTGAAGACTCACATGATGGTTAGCATTTTTTAGCATTAAGTATTTTTTTAATTAAGGTATGTACATTTTTTTTAGACATAATGCTATTCCACACTCTACAGATTACAAATATAGGGTAAACATAACTTTTATATGCACTGGGAAACAAAAACATTCAAGTGACTCATTTTATTGCAATATTTGCTTTATTGTGGTGGTCTGGAACTGAACCCACAATCTCCTCGAGGTATGCCTGTACTTATATTTATCACAATTTCTTATTACCTCATGGTACAAAAATACAAGGGTTTTACCTCATTATTTGTCTTCATCATTAAGATAAACTTATCAGTTTTTCAACATAGTAACTGGAACATAGAAGTCACATACCTAATAAACAAATCTGCTATATATAGCTAAAAATTGTTTTATTATTCTACATTTAGAGTATATAATATTTATAGTCATAATATTTTCAACCTTAATTTTTTTTTTTTTTTTTTGCTTTACCAGAATTTTTTTGGGAAAGCCAGCACAAGTTATACAAGTACTACTAGCCTTATATGACTAAAATTAGAAACTAAATTTTTAAAATAGAATGAAAGATTATTATTACCACAAGTTTGAAATCTCCTGGTCTTGAAAAGTTAATGTACATTGGACAAAATCCCATAACTAACTTAAGGAATCCTTAATATTTTAATTCAATAATATGATTTGCATTAATTTCTATGAAACATTTTAATATTTTTCTCTAAGGCAATCTATTTTATGAGGAAGTTAAGACAGTTACATAGGATAACACTATTATAATGTATGTTAGAAAACATGAGAACTCTCCATTTCCTACAGAATGAATAATAATTGTATCTGTGTATTTCAGGACTCTTTTGGTTGCAAGTGACAGACACCCAATGAGCTAACTAAAGAAAAATAGAAGCTTTTGTTACCTCAAATGATGCTGGAGTCTTCAGAGATGATTGGATACAGAGCTTAAATTCAGTCTTTCCATCTACACCTCTTATATATGCTTTCTGCTCAATAACAGCTTTAAACTCTTTTACTGTAAAAGAGTTTTAGTCATATCCAATATAACTGTAGCTCAATCTCTTGACAAGGGAGCAAGATTGTTATTTTTTTATCAAGTTTTGAATCCTTGAGAAAGGCATTAATGTTCTGGTTTGGATCATCTGCTCATTCTCAGGATTCTAATTGTGGCTACTGGCACAGGGTCCTAAGTTAGAACCAGCTTGAGACACAACATACTGGTATGTCCCTGGAGTAGAGTTTGCAGAAAAAGTAGGATTCCTGGGTGTGCACTGAACAGCCAAACAAATAAACAACACCATCTAGCTATCACAGTTTTCATCTATTAAATGACTGTTCTAAAGGCAGATTATCCCACTGTACAATTTCATACACATTACTTTTCTTCAAACATTTACCCTCAAAATTAATTTAATTTCTATTTTTCCAGTGAAGAATCTGAGGCCTAGTCAGATTAAATAATTTAAAATTCAACAGTTAAGCAGCAAAATGAAGACTTCAAGTCCTCTCTGAATCCACAATGGTTGCTTTTTCTACTCCACTAGATTTTCTCAACTTTGACACTATTGATATTATGGGCTGAATAATTCTTTGTTATGGGGGCTGTCTTGAGCATTGCAGGATATTTAGCAGGATCTCTGGCTTTGACTCAGTAGAAATCAGTAGCAGCTCCTAACCTGCACAGTTGTGACAACCAAAATATCTCCAGACAGTGCCAAATGTCCTCTGGGGTAAAAAAATAAACCCACCCCAGTTGAGAACCTTGAACTACACTACTGATTCCCAGAATGCGTTTTGTGTATGTACATTCTTCATGATGCTCCATGGAAAAGAGAAGTTCTCCTTAGATACATATGTTAAGGACACTCTATATAAACTATAAACTTCACGGTATAAAGTCCATTATGTAGTACATTGGTATAGCAAATAGCTCTGAGAAATCCTACAATAATGAAACCTGTACAAATTTTATTTAACTTAAATGTTCTTTTCTTTCTGAATCACCCAATAGTTGACACAGAATTTCTATGATACTGTGATGCTTCAACCATCTTGATCCCAATGCCTTTGCATATTATACCAAGCCCTTTACAATCTGTCTTTCACAAACTATTATTCTCTACAAGGAAGTTTTCCAATTCAAACTTGGAAAAGATCCTTTAGACCTTAAAAATGCTTTCTTTCTGTCTATAAATGCCCTTCTCCTTTATCCTGCCTGATAAACTCCTATTAGAGCCTTAAGAGCCTCATGAAAAGTCACTATTCAATATAAACTCCCTAGTCTTCCCAGAAAATAAATTACTTTATTTATTTTTTTCATTCATTCAACAGATATTTATTGAGTAGAGTCTCTTGTGCTGAATGAAAGCCTGTGTAGTCCTTCTCCTCATAGAGCATAGAAGCTAGTAGGGGAGAGAAAGTTAACATGCTATTATCAATAAAACTGTGATAAACATTATTCTAAGACAGGGTCCGCTGGGCCGCAGACAGCAGGAGGAGAGCAGCAAGTGAGCAAAGCTTCATCTGCCACTCCCCATGGCTCACATTACGGCCTGAACCATCCCCTCCCCCCACAACCACCACCAATCCGTAGGAAAACTGTCTTCCATGCTGCCGGTCCCTGGTGCCAAAAAGTTTGGGGACTGCTGTTCTAGGAAGTATGGATTGTTCTATATAACCATAGCAGCTGAAATAACCTCCAGGTTTCCATGGAGGGGTGATATCTCATCTGAAACCTCAAAGCTAAGCAGGGTCTACCAGGAAAACAAAAAGAGTAGCAGTGGAAAGGAGCATCACAGGCAGAAGGAAAACATGAACAAAGGCTCAGAGGCAAAAGAGAACATGTTTCATTCATAGAACTGGAACAACAACAAAAATCCTAGGAGGAATTTATCTTAGATTTTGAGCATGGAAAAGGTAATTTAGTACAGATGTGGATGTACTTCTTCACCTGGTTATGTTCAGCCAGATATTAAGGACTGTGTCCTAGTCTTCACATCTGCCCATGTGGCTAGCAGAGTGTTAGTTATTCACAAAATATTTTTGAGTAAATGGACCATTATAGTCTTGATAACCCATGACATGGTAAGAGATATATATGTATGCCATTGTGCCTATGAAGGATTTCATCTCTCTGGCAGAACACCTGAAACTGGAATTTCAAAATGCTTTATGTCAGGATTTTATGCTGCTTGAATGTTCTCTTACTCAGAGGTATTTTATGAGGTTGTATGATATGCGCTGCTAAATTTCCTCTCTATACTCTCACCAAGTAACTTTTTTTAGACTTCTTTTACTTTGAAATGTAGATCATGCTCCCTGAACAAGTTGCATATATTTATTCTATTAAGCAACTTATAGAGTCAAATGTCTGAAAAGAATATTGAAATCATGAAGGCCAAATTAAAATAATTTTTGACCTCAATAAATGATAAATCAAGGCACTACACACACAGTGACACCATAAATTCTTTTATTTTTACATTAATTAGAATTCTTGACTCATAATTCCACCCCTTCTTCTCCAAATATAAGCACTCCTCATTTACTGCATGTGACAATGAAAGTGTTTAAAAAGTCAACAATCTGTGTAGAGCTTTACTGTGGTTAATTTAGTGTTATTTCAGCATTTACATATGCATTTGATTATTTGAACAGGAATACCTAACCTTTAGTAAGGATTTACAATGTGTCATGTAGTGTACTAAACTCATTACATGTATTGAGTTTTGTAATCTAATTGAAGATACCAATTTAAAATGGTTGTTTTGCCCAATGTCTGTGACTTCATAAACTATGGATGTATACCCTTCTGAATCCAAAGCCACATTCTTCACTACTGCTCTATGCTACCACCTCTAATAATGCATAGCTGAGGGTATATCTTTAACATTTATATTTTAGTGAAAACAAACAGATGCATACTAAATTATATAGCAAGAATAAAGTTTACTCTATGACACCTATCCTCTTCAGGGTGCATAATAATGTTAATCAGTTTCTTAAAGATCTATCAGAATATGATGCATCATGTTTCTTGTGAAATTTGTTTTAAACTAGCATTCCTTTAAATCCATGTAAACTCATATTCAGACTATAAATTTATAGCCTCTAAGTGTTTGCCCATTTCTTTGGTCACAATTATCAATGTGTATCATTCTAGTTAGGAAATAAAGCAACATTCATTGGAGAGAATAAAAACAAGTGTGAGGGTTAAGAGTGCATAAGTTTCCCTGGCAGAAATCTTTCCTCTGCTTAAGAGATGAGTCTATTCTTCTCCTCCACTTGTCACACTATTTCCAGCCTCTGAGAGAGGAGATACAGCTCTAACCTTTTCTTGCCAGTCTCCATATATCTGCCTCTGACCCATCTCAGGTTGGGGAGGATAAGGCGGCATAGTAAAGTGAGAGTTTTTAAGGAATAAGAGTCTGAAACCTTAATAATGAGCTACATGGTCTTAAACACTCATTTATGCATAAAGAGTCTCAATTTTCTCATTTCTAATTTAGGGCACTAATACACACCTCTCCAATAGATAAGGTTTATCTAATTATTCATTTAACAAATATTTATTAAACACCTGCTACATGGCCATGCTGCCCTAATGGAATTAAATGAGGAAGACAAATAGTAAACAAGTAAATAAATATGTAAGCATACTATCAAATAGTGCTAAGTGCTTTTGATAAAATAAAGCAAGAAAAAAAAAAGGGAATGGAGAGTGATGGGAAAACAGGAGAGGATACTTTAGGTAGAACTGACAGGGAAGATTTTCCTGAGAAGTTGGGCTTTGAATGAGGCATAAATGAAGTGATAGAGCAAGGCATAGCTTTCTGAATGTGAAGTGTTATTTTAATATTTTATTTTGTTAAGTCTCGTCACATTTATTCAGAGTGTGGGTCTCAGAGGAAGGAAACAGGCCGATTTCCTGGAATAATGAGATAGGTAAGGCAGAAAACATTAGGGTGAACAATGGCTATCAGAGACCTCTAGTTCATCCAGGCATAGGCACAAGGCCCTCTGATGCCTATAAATACCTGTGGTGCTTTTATAATATCTATTTAGTTATGTGAATCATTGGGCACTTGTAAGTTGAAGGCACAGTTAAATTTTGGCATGCCAAATCATTTCACAGAGCCATTTCAAGGCAGTATCTTATTACTTATATGTCAACTATTTCTTAAATGGGCTACTAGTTAAAAGGAATATGAAATGGGTTGGTAAAATGTCCTTGCAGTCACAGCAGCATTCTAAGTCTTTCCCTTAAAAAGCTGGGTGACTACAAATTTAGACCATGTTTAAACAATATGAACTGTGATTATGACCACATTGATAGGACATTCTTTTTTGACCTAGTTGTAAAAGTAGTTTTTGTAAGAGAGGATTTATTTAGTTTAGTCAAAAAACTTTAAAACTATTTCTAACTATTTAAAGCTTAAAAACAATTTTCGGTTTTAAAGCAAAGAAACAGATATACTAGACTTGGCTACAGCTGCAAGCAGGGACTGATTATGAGAGATCCTTGTCTGAACCACTGTACAAAGATCAGTGACCTTCGATGACCTCCAATATACTGATGTCAGAGAGAGGAAAAAAACTGTTTATCCTAACACTATTAATTTTAGAAAAGATAATTAATAAAAAATATTTAAAATATATTGTGAAAAGTAATTTGAAGAAACTCTTGAGATTATTTTGGTATACCTTAAAAGGAGTTGTAGGAAACAGTTTATAGTTTGGGTCAAAAACTCATTTATGAGCTAACTGTTGAAAATCCAAGGCTTTCATAAGGCATTGTGAGGTAATGTTTCTTTTTCTTTCTTTTTTCCTCTCTTTTGTTTATTTTTTAGAAATAATTTCACAAAAGAACTGTACAATCACTAGAGTAAGGAGCAGCAAATTATGGCCTGCAGACCAAATCCAGCCCACTGCCTGTTTTTTATAAGTGAAATTTTATTGGAAGTAAGACACACCCATTCATTTATGTATTGTCTACAGCTACTATTGTGCTACACCAGCAGCACTGAGTTACTGTGACAGAGACTGTATAGTTCAAGAAGCCTAAAATATTTATTGTCTGCCCCTTTACGGAACAAGTTTGCTCACGTCTGCACTAAACCCTAACTTGTTGAGTGCAAAGACTGTTAGACATGACAAATTAACAAGGGATACTTTGCAAGAAGCTCCAAAATTACTTCTATTTGAAAACTCCTGACTGAAGTAGAGATGACTCAGTTCTGAAGGGTGTGCTAAGGAAATATGGACCCATTCACTACATTCTGCAGTGCTAGGTCAGCAAATGCCTCTTTATGCCAAGGACATGTACTGAGGATTACTGTGTAGGGGGCATCACATTAAGTGTTTTATTGCAGTACCTCACTCAACCTCACAAATCACATGAGCAAAGTACTATGCTATTCCTGTTTAAATATGAGAAAACTGGAGTTAGAGCATTTAAGACCAAATAACTAGTGAATGTCAGAATTTGTGTAAATACCTAAGCTTGCCAGACCTCAAAGTCCATGCTCTTTTTAGTACTAGTATTAAACAATATTGTCTACGATGAAATATATTTTTATACATTTTATTGAAAAAGTATATAATTAAATAGATTAATATGTAAATGATTATAAATCCAAATAAATGCAAAAAAAAAACAGTTGTAATAAATTTAGGGATGTTGGGGCATTTTTATATTATTATTGAGGAAAATACTTGGAACTATAATCTGACCCTTCTGTCGTTGCTTTCTAAAAATGAATATGATTAACAACGTTTTCTTAAAGCCTATTTAAAGACAGAAGTCAGGTAGAATTTTTTTTTTTTTTTTTTTTTTTTTTTTTTTTTGCGGTACGCGGGTCTCTCACTGTTGTGGCCTCACCTGTTGCGGAGCACAAGCTCCGGACGCGCACGCTCAGAGGCCATGGCTCACGGGCCCAGCCGCCCCGCGGCATGTGGGATCTTCCCGGACCGGGGCACGAATCCGCGTCCCCTGCATCGGCAGGCAGACTCTCAACCACTGCGCCACCAGGGAAGCCCCAGGTAGAAGTTGATACATGGTTTGGCCAAGGGAAGAAATCCTTACGATCAATTATACCATCATTCTACACAAATGCACCCCTTTGTTAGACCATTAATAAATTATTTTTGTATTAGAGAAAAACCAAGTTCATAATTGTGGAGGACTATTCTAAAATGTTTACTAAAAATTGGGGTTATTATTTACTTATTATACATCTCCTGATTCTTCTATTTTTTTGACTCTCACCAGAAGTTCCCAAACATCCAACTATTGTCCTTTGTGGCCTGCCATATTTATTGTTTGGCTTATTTATAAGTCAAAATTCCAATTGTCCAAGTCTTATTGGAGGGATGAGTTCAAGTAAATCTAAAAAGATTTGTTTGTGTATTTTTTTGTTTTGTTTTTATCAGATTGCAATATTTATGATAGCCCTTGCAATTCTAGACTTTGACAATATGTAATAGTTTTTCCTAGAAAAACTATTTACAATATGTAATAGTTTACAATATGTAATAGTTTTTCCTAGAAAACTAGGAATGCAAAGTTTTCCTAGGAAACAAATTGGCATTTTTATTATTTATGACAATATCTGTTGCTTTGCCCTGGTAATAAAATTGGTCTTATTTAGTGAAAATACACTTTCTGTACTTCTACATAAGTTTTTCAATACATATCTGGTTTCAGAGAGTTTTCATAAAAATAATTTATTTGTGTATGCCCATTTATTTCTTTGGGGAACTATCCCAGTTCCCTTCCACATGGTTTTGACAGGGCTTAACACAAAGGACTGGTTGTCAATTGTATGTGCAAAAATTAAAGATCTTTCTCAGTATCAACTGTATTAAAATTTCTAGGAGTACAAGTAACCATAGGGTAGAATCACAGTAGGGAAAACTCTGAAACCTCAAAGACAATTTCCCAGATCTTTTCTTGCCACATTCAGCCAGATTAACTTAAGAGGTTCTTACTCATTCTGTGCAATCACATAACTTACAGACTACAAGTCAATTTGATCATGCAACCTCTCACTTAGGACAAGCTACCTAAATGCTCTAACATCAAAAGAAGACACTCTGTTGATGTTAACATTTAATGCCCATCTCATCTGGGATTCACAAAATCCTGGCTATTCTCTAAACATTACAAGTGAGAAAACTCAATTCAGAAACATCAAAGATACCTGGTCAAGTTTCCCAGGTAGCTGTTGGACCATTTGACCTGTTGCTGTCTCACTTAGCTCTCAAGAGATCTCTGCTGAAGGGATTCTATACCTAGAGCATTCACAATGCCTTTTGTGAGCATCAATGCTGAAGTATAGAAGCCGTTCATCAGCTTATTTCAATTTATGTGCCTATGGTGCAGCCTGAAATCCCTAAATAGAAATAAATCACTTGCCGAGTTACATGAAGACTCCTGTGTAACTTCTCCCAACGACAACACTTGTAAACCATATATCATAGCTCACTGCACTGTCCTCCAGGGCTTCACATTTTGCTATGAATGTATAATATTTCTAGAAAGTTATAGTTTTAGAAACTGTCATTGTACAGTTCCTATCCTTATAACCTCAAACTGTGGCCAGAATATGTTCTAATAGAATAATTGTGATCAAGGAAAAAAAGAGGATGAGAGAATGAGGGAGAAGGAAGGAAAGAAGAAAGGGAGTGAGGGTGAAGAAAAATGACACCAATTCCCATTACTGGAAATTTCCCTCTTCAACCACATAGTTGTAAAAATGTCAACCCACACAGCAAGCTTCAGGATTCTCCATGGAAAAATCAGCCAACTCTCTGACAGCAATCACATCTGAAGGGATGAGGCTGCTATGACTGCCAGAGCAGAGGTTTTACGAGGCTGGGGTTTTACAGAGAGATATTATTCAGTTAGACCTAATAGCAGCAACCTTCACCTACACCTTTGAGCACACTTGGACTTTAAATTTAACTTAATCTCAGGTTATATCAAGCAGGTTATGGAGTTAATGGATAAAACCTATTTGCTGAAATTATAACTTTTATTACCAAAATTAAGAAGTCACCAAGGGCTTAGCACAGTATGTAGTAAGAAATGCAATGCCATATCTCTTAACACATGTATTTTGATAAAAGGCAGATTCCGGATATAAATCTGTGAAATAACAAATCCATTAAGTAGCCTTTCCTCCCTGTATGTTTTCACCTCTCTTCTTTGTTCTCCTTCCCTCTCTCTTTCCTCTGACTGTTCTATCCCCACTTCCTTTTAAATTTCTCTCTTCTTTTCCCTCCTCCTTACTTCTTCCTTTCCTTTACTCTTTCCATTCTTGTTGAATTCTTATTTTCCTTCTTTCTGTTTTTCCCATTTTATTAATATTCCATTCTATTTCTCTTTACGTTTTTCCTTCTACATTCTAGTTATTGAGATTAATTTTGAAGGAGATAACTATGTGAATATTACTGGGCTTCCTATTCCCTCCAAAACATACTACCTAGAGAAGATAGGCTTGCTTAAAATTAAACTAAGGAAAAATATAAAGCAAATGACAGATGACATCAGTCCAAAGTGCTGCAATTATGTAGAAGAATAAAGGATCACTGGGATAGAGAAGGTGAGAGGCAGACACAAGAGGGAAGAGATGTGTATATGTATAGCTGATTCACTTTGTTATACAGCAGAAACTAACATACCATTGTAAAGCAATTATACTCCAGTGAAGATATTAAAAAATAAAATAAAATAAGGATCCATCAACTCCTCTCTCCTTTTTCTGTACCTGCCCAATTTATAATCTAGTGTTCTTCATTCCTTCTGTTACCTATAGAGAAGTTAAATTACTTTTTCAAATACAAAGTGTACCGTGATTTAGGAGAAGTTTTACATAATAGTCTTTATTATATATAGCCACATAGCTCTTTATTGTTATTGATATTTTACTAATTACCATGGAAAAAAGAACTCTGAACTCTACATCCACTGAAGTAGTGTATAATATTAGGGAGCTGTAGGAGGTGAGAGTCTTGAAATTATATAAAAAACTATTTGTATCACATTCTCAGGTTACCCCAGTTTTCAATCTGTTATAACTTTTTAATATTTTGTACAGTGTGCTTAGACCAACACATTACTTGATTCACATAGTGTTACCCTTTAGCTCCAGAATGTACATAAATAGTTTAATATAATGAATTAACTGATCTCCATCCTTGCATCCAGGTGATGAGATGTCCTCTACATTTAAATTAGGAAGAAATTCTTTTCCCTACTCCTTTGCTGTATCCACTTTAGAGAAGAGAACCACAGATGAAAAAAACAAAATGAAACAAATTTTCCTTTTGCCTAAGACATGCCTTGCAGCAGAGACAGCTCAGGCCCAGGTTTATGGAATGTTTTACGTTCTGGAATTAATACAGGCAGGAGAGGGAAATGGAAGCTCATATGCAAAATCAGGGAAAAAAATTTTGTCAAATGATAGTTTCAAACTTGTATGAAGTAAGCATGACACTTTTGTGACAAGATGGTAACATAGAAAGGGAAACTAGTCCAGTAGGATGAAATGCAGTATCTTTCATTCCATTGGCTGGAAACAAGGTTAGATCCTATAGATTCTATTTAAAGTAGAGATGGACAGAGTGGTGAACTATTTGGACAATAAGGAGTTAAACTATGAGAGGTTTGAACATGACACATAATATTTCTACTGCCAGAATCAACTCCAGAGAAAGCTGATGCACTGCCTAAGGAAAAAGAGCTTTCACAACAGTTTTTACCAATACAAAGTACAAAGAGCCAAAAGCTGCAAAAATAGTTGGTATCACTTCAGAAATAGTGCCCTCACCAAAACAAACCAAGAGGGTAAATTTCCCAAACCTCAACATGACAGGGGTCCTCAGAGAAGAAGTGTAAAATTCTGTTAGCAAATGGCTCACTGTAATTCCAAATCTTTGAGGGGAGGCTTGACCTTTTTCTCATGCTATTCTCTCTCTCATTCCCAAGCTGCATTTATTTTTTATGACATCTATACAATCGAATTTTATTTCCCTTCCTTTCTGAGGTCCAGAAAGCACCAGTTCCCTCCTTTAGCTAAAAAAACCACTTGATATCTCTACACGGTTGGCTCATATGGGTCTCAAGCCCTTAATGTCTCCAAATGAACTTGCATATAACCTCCATACTCAGCTCTATCTCCAGTGCATTTCAAAGTTTCTTTGGCCAGAAGGATGAGAATCATCCTAGGAATATTTTATCCATTGCCAACTGTCTGGCTATCTTATTTCCAGTTCCCTAGAAGAGACTGAGACAGGAATTTGGATACACAAGATATTCTGTATCAAGAGAGACAGCCCTTTGGAGATTAACAGTCATTGGCTTGGGGTGTGAGTATGAGGGATGAAGATTGGTATCTAACTTCCGAGCAGGTTTTGAATTTCTCTGTTAAAGGGATTAGGTGTAAGCCTAGCAACCTACTTAAACAGCAGCTGGTCCAGTAGAAGGGATTTAAGTAGGTCACCACAGCATCTACTTCAGCGACTATATCTAGTGTATCACCAAGTCTCATTAATTTTTAAATACTTATTGATTCATCTATTTTCCTCTATCATTCTACCATTACCCTATTCAAGGTAATAGTTTTGCTTTTCAAAACCACTAATATATTCTCCTAATTATTCTTCACAAATCCATTTGTATGCCTCTCTCATCTATCCTCCACGAAACAGTCAATGACTTCTTTAAAAACAAAATGAAACCACCCCGCTACCTTACTTAAGACTCATAGGATGAATTCACAAGTCTATAAAATGGTCTGCAAAATGCAGTATGATCTGCTTTGTGTCAACCTCTCCAGGCACTTCCCTAACTGTATGTCCCCTGACTCTAATTTAGCTACTAGAGGATGTTAAGTTTCCTAAAAGCATGAAGTTGCTTCCTGCTTCATGGCTGTTGTTCATGCTGTTCTCTCTTCTAAACACTTTTCTCCAGATGAAGCTAGTTTTAGATAAAAATCTTATTCACAGAAGACCATCCTCTTGCTTCCTGGACTAGGTTTGAGTCTCCATTTACCTGCTCTCACAGTACACTACACTTTACTTCTGTAGCACTTTTGTCAGAAATGTATTTTTGTGTGGGCGTTTACCTATTTAAGTGTCTATCTCCTACAGAGTCCACAAGACTGTTAAGCTACATGAAAGTAAAAATCTTATCTGCTTTATGTTTGCTACTCTGTTCCCCTTTTCAAAAACTCTGAAACACAAGCTAAATGCTAATAAATATATGTTGGGGAAAAAAAATCAATAAGGTCAAATACATGTGGAATAGGAAGACAAAACCAGAAATACTACAGCCATTCTTATCTGACCTCTATGATAACCCTACATTTCCAGCTGAGATTTATTTAGGTCTGTTTTTAGGCAGGGATGATGTGCCTAAAGAATCTGTATTCTATTGTTTAGTAAACCTAATCAGAAAACGTTTCCTGCAAGCCTAGTGCCAAGTGGCTAAAACAATTTAGTAACAAGTTTGATGTTTCCCTTGAGTACAATGGTTTGGGGGAGTACAGTGCCTCACAAGTAGTGGAGCACTATTCCTGAGGGATCTGGGGCAAGAGCCAGCTTTACAGAGGTTAAGAGGCAACATGGAAGCAGAGCATGACGGGTTAGGAGGTCGGGGATTTCCTTAGAAGGTGAGCAGGTCCTGCTTTCTAGGGTATGGAGAGCTTGAGAAAGATTAGTTGGAGGATTGTGATTGGTGCATATTAGGTTTCCTTGACAGGTGTTTAGATTTAGGTTTAGATTTAAGTGTAGGCTGACTTAGGTTTAGATTTGTGATGTGGGCCAGGACACAGGGGCAGCCTCCATTTTGTGGGTCCTAATACACAAATTAACTTTATCACTAGTAATTATAATAAGAGCTAGTATTTTCTGAGTGATTACTATTACATAGGTACATTTCTAAGCACTTCGTATGTTTTAACTCCTTTAATATTCATATAAGTTAGAAACTATTATTTTCCCAAAATTATGTTTGAAGAAATTGAGATCCAGTGAGGTTAAATAACTTGCCCAAGGTCATGCAACTAACAATGGTGAAGCCAGTAATTAAGTCCACGATTACTTTTCTTAACAGCCATGCTCTCATCCAGGGCTCCAATAGTATAGACTTTGGGAAAGCCATTTGAATTGTAGCTCCGACAATTTAGCAGATGTGTGATCTTAAGCTAGTCATTTAACTTCTTCAAATTTGTTTCCTTATTTATGAAATGGAGGCAATAGAAGCCTTTGCCTCCTAGGCAGCATTTAACACAAAGCCTTTCAATTAGGAAACACTCAAATAATAATAACTACCACCACTGCCACTATATTGTGATTGTGTGTTTGTTTGCAAGTAGCAGAAAGCCTGCATTAAACGGACATAAAAAATAAAGGAAAATGGTTGGCTCATACAGCTGAAAAGTCCAGTGTAAGGTGGACTCCAGGCAAGGTTAGAGCAATGTGACCCAGGACTCAGGCTTTTTCCAACTCTCTGTTCTTCTGGTGTAGCAGCTTGATTTAAAAGCTGGATTCCTTCATGTTCTCAGGATGGTGGCAGACAATGTAAATACTGGCTTCTTTCTGGTTTAGAGTAAGAGCATTTTTCCTCCAACCACCAAACAAATTCTGGGGAAGGAAGTTCTGGGATTTACTCTGTTCAGAATAACTTTGGTCAGGAAGAAAAGTGAACAGGAGACTGACATGAGACAATTGCAAATATCTGGGTGACTGCTCACTGGGGAAAGATACATAGAGCAGATGCTGGTGTTTGATAATCAGAGCTCTCCCCAGAAGCCAATGCCACCCAAACCTTTTGTCTTTGAACAATGGAAAAAGGGTCGTTCTCCCAAGGAACTTCTGGATGCTATTGGGAGACAATGATGTTGAATAGACAAGCAATGCATTTTCACTAAAAATTATTACCTTTATACTGTGTTTGTTTTTAATATAAATATCTATGTAACAGATATTGTTGTTGTTTCTGTTTTATACAACTGTTTATATGGAACAAACCATTAGAGAGAGATAGAGAGAGGGAGCTCATGTAGTTCCAAAGTCCCAACTCTGTCTTGGACCTTCTCTGACATATGTATACCAAAATCAGATGGATTTTGTAAAATTTGTGTGGATGTTGTTTCATTTTTTTAAACTAATTTTGACACCTGTTTGATGAATATCTCTTATTTATATTTGGATCTGTGAAAGTTATTTTTACCCTAGATTTAGGTAAGTGTTCCTGACAGAAGCAGTTTTTTCTCCCTAAAGCCATGCCAAGCACTGTTTTTTTGTTTTTTTTTTTCTAAATAGTCAACCTACAGAGTATGTATGAATGCATTTTCCCTCCTCATTGAATTCAGAAATGTTTCAACATTTGGGAGAGTATCTGTTGAATGAATCATTAAATTTACCCTATCATTTAGTGAAAGCAGAATCATTTTCAGTTTAACTCTACTAAGATGGGATCACATCTTGAAGCACTGAGAGTTTATTCTCAAAGTGTTTAGATAAGCCAGATGCATAGGAAATGTTCTTAATGTCAATTTGTTTTACTTAAAGAGGTATATTTGGATCACATAAGAGGATGGTAAAGTAGCATCCTAGTGAAGCTTAGAGGAGATGACCCATTTATATGGTAAGCATATTCACCCTCAGCTACCTAGCCCCTCCCACCTCCCAGGAAACTGTACTGGTATAATTAAGCTCCTTCACAAATTTGAAAATAATTCTTTTGTAAACAAAGGGCCTGAATTCAAATGTCAACTCTACATTTGTGATGTGACTTTACCTTGATTACCATTGAAACTCAATTTCTCCATCTGTAATGAGGAGAAATTAATTTAAAAATAAAACAGGGCTTCCCTGGTGGCGCAGTGGTTGAGAGTCTGCCTGCCGATGCAGGGGACACGGGTTCGTGCCCCTGTCCGGGAAGATCCCACATGCTGCAGAGTGGCTGGGCCCGTGAGCCATGGCCGCTGACTCTGTGCGTCCGGAGTCTGTGCTCCACAACAGGAGAGGCCACAACAGTGAGAGACCCATGTACCGAAAAAAATAAAAAATAAAACAAACTTTTCCCTTCTGCAACTCAAAATTTCATATCTTAAATTTCAATTTGAAATAATCTATTTAATCCTCTCAAGAAAGTGTAGAAAATGAGTTCTATTGAATTTACAGAAAAGCTATGTAGCAACAGAAGAATTTTTTGTTCTGTGTTTATAATCCATTAGGTCAAATGCTCATACTAAAAGTCTTTTAAACATCCCAGAAATAAAACCTTGCTACATTTTTGAAATATCAAAAAATTCTAAATTTATTCTTTTCATGATGATCTTGCTTTAAAAATAAAATGCTTCACTCTTCCCTTGTTAAATTCACACATCAAAGTTTTTCATGGTTAAAATTAACTCTCTAATGAATATAAAATATGAGGGTTCCCCCCCGTTTAGTCTTATCTCACATTCTTGTCAGAGTAAGAATGTGTCTTTCCTTTCTTCATTCATCCAATACTTATTTAGAACCTAACCTACTGTGGGCTAGAATCAGGCTACAGGCTAGGCAACTTAAAACACTTCAATTCAGATGTTGTAACGTCTCCTGTTGGGGAGGCCTTTGCACTTACTGAACTAACAATTGCCTTTTGGTTATATAAGACTGATTTAGAAGATAAAGTACTCTCATTTATATACCTAAGGTTTCCAATAAAAGGCAAGCTGAAAAATTGATTTCCATTGCACACACACAAACACACATAGTCTAAAACATTTTACCAGTAAAATCTACCTCCTGTCTCTCTAGGCTCCAATATGCAGAGGAGAAAGTGTGCAGGCATGCAAGAGAGAAATGTGTTTCTATTCTTTTATCAGAGGATCTGAAGACAGACAGATTGAAATGCATCAGTTTCTAGTAACTAGTAGATGGTGCTTTCAGTAATAAATTTATGAGGTTACTTAAATATCCTTTCTGTAGATTTTTTTAATATAAAACTAACCAGAAATGAGAGAAGGTAATATTTTGCCATGACATGAAACAGTCTATATATTTTTGTTGTTATTAACATATGAACTTACAGAGCTCAACATGGTTTTTCCAATATTCCTATCAGGCCTCTGTCAAATAATGAGAGATGAAATATCAAAGAAGCTAAAGTTAATATAAGTCATAACACAATAATTTATTTAAATGCTGAATGCTTATAGAATTGGAATAATCTAACAGCCAGCGTAACTCCAATTACAGATAAACTCACATGTATTGTTTTAACTCATGCTTACTTGGTAACATTTTTGTATGTGTGTATAATATTTTTCAATATTAAAAATTAAAACTTTACATGGCTTGTATAGGAAAAATTGCCATGAATTTAAGCTTTTTGACCTCTTAAACTATATTCGCATTTACTCTTGGCGTGTTTCATTTGACCTCTTTCTTTGGTTGTGGCCTTCATTTATCTTATATCAACCTAATTGTATTATGCTCTTCCAGTCTTGGCTACCACATTTTAAAGAAATAAATGTCATCTCACGTATACCAAGGGAATCTGCTTCTTAGGTTGGGTGGGGGTGACTTCCATTAGTAAGAGTAATAGTAAAATTTAAAGTAAAAACATTTTGATTTACCCTAGTACCTGATTTTTATATTTCATTTGAACAAGCATCATAGGCATAAATATGAATTTTTCGGTCTGAACATTTTGGGATAGTGACCAAGTGTTACATCTATGATATTTTCAAGGATGTAACCTACTCTGAGAAGCAAGGGTAAAATGTCAGAATAATATCGTATACCTCATGATAGGATGCACTGAGAATGGCTCTGTGCTATTCTTACCATAATTTCAATCTAGTCATGAGAAAATACCAGATAAACCCAAATTGAGGGACATTCTACAAAATAATTGACCAGTATTCATCAAAATCATCAGAATCATAAAGAAGAAGGAAGTTTGAGGAATTGTCACAGATTGGAAGAACCTAAGGAGAATTGACAACTATGGACAATGTAGGAGGCTGGATTGGATTCTGGACCTAAAAACTAATATAGGTGGGAAAACTGGCAAATTTCAAAGAATATCAGTAAGTCATTTTAAAATATTGCATTAATGTAATTTCCTGGCTTCTATTATTGTTCTATGGTCATATAAACTGTTAACAATAGAGGAATCTGGGTGAAAGTATAAAGATACTCTGTGCTATTTTTACAACTTTTCTGTAAGTTTGACATTATTTCAAAATAAATAATAAAGAATGAGCAGATGGGTATAAAAATAATCCATAATGCTCAGAATTTTACAGAAGTCTAACAGGTTCACCTTAGCTTTCAAGTTTTCTTTCTTGCAAATCTTTATATTAGTCTAGCTTCAAATGAGAGTTGGTGATGCCACATAAATAAATTAATACCACCTGATCCTTTACCCAAATTCGATTAACTATCCTATTTCAAGATATTAAGTAAGGAGTTTATTAGATTTCAGATCAGGCCCTTGAAAAGAGTAGTTATATTTTCCAGGTGTCATTTTAATTTTCAGCTAAAGGTAATGTGATCTACAGCAGTTCTATGGAAGTATTGGTCTGAGTTTGCTTTCCCATGGTGCTTTTAAGTTCATAAATTTGTAGTCTGAATTTCCTGTGTGTCTCCACACGAGTCACATGTAACAATTTAACAATATGTCATTCATGTCAAGAGACTTACCATAGAAACATGCTTTAAATAAAATTGAGTGTTAGAAATTTAAATGAAAATGTTGATTTGGAGAGGAAAACAATAATACAGTTATAGCTATAGTTATATTATAACTATAATACGCTAGTTTTATGTATTCTGAACAAATAAAATTCTCCATATGAGTTTTTATTAACATCATTACCAACCCATGGTAAGTCCACGTTATTTTGGAGTTCTTAGAGGAGAGTTTTCTTTCTTTTTCGATAAACAACATGCAGGCAGTGGTTTTAAGTTTTATCTATGTAGAGAACAGAAATAAAGTCACATGTATTTATTAAAAGAGTCAAACAGAAAAAGATGGTCTTCCAGCCTCCTACTAGTTCCCACTACATCAGTGGACTGTCTGAACTGACTGGTGGTTTACTAACTCTCTGGGAGTGATACACAGCATTATCTAATTTTAAGAATACCACTTGACAACTAAAAGAAGAAAATATGTAAGAAAAAAATGTCTATTTGGGACATGAGATAGTCTTACAAATATAAAAATATAGAGGAAAATATTATATTAATTTGGAGATAAAATTTACTATAGACATATAGATAGGAGTTAATGAGAGTTCATAGGAAAAAAGTCAAAAAGCTAAAAGAAAGCAGTCAAGGGTGTCTAAAAAGAAGATATCAAACAATATAGAAATATTTATTTTAATTTCTTCTAGAAAAATAATGACCTAGAAGAAAATCTTGCTTTTTAACTAGCAGATGAATACCAAAGTTGATTACTTTGATCATTTTTATATATTTTGTGATTAGTTATGAAATGGTAGAAAACTGCAAAGATGATCATCACAGTTAATGTTTTTTATTATGTATTTTAGACTGCTAACTAGCCCCCTTGATAGAGAAGGTATGGATTACGATGTATAAATTGTGGTACTTTTTTTTCACTTCACATTTATCATGAAAATTTTCTCAAACTATAAAAGGTTCTTAAATGTGATCCTAAATGTTTATATAGTACATTCCCTTGTATAGTTGTATAATGCTTTATCTAAGTTAACTCCTATAATTTGGTTTCTTAGGGTTGGTTCCAATAATAAAAATAATGATATAATAATATTAAAAATAGAGTTGGGTTAAACATCAGTACTGATTAATATTTGCAGATGTTGAACTATTTCTTAGCCTTAAAAGTAGGCACAATATATTTTTTTAATATTTAACATCATATTGCCCACCAGAAATTAATAGAAATTTATATTTTCACCCCTGGTATATGAGAATATTTGCTTTGCCAAACATTTGCCAACTCTGTAGAGACTTTTTTTTTTTTAGTGTATGTCACTTTGATTGCTAGAAACTAACTTTCAACTTCCATTAAAAAAAAACACAACAACTGACATGAAAATTTTTTTAGGTGTTAATTAGCAGATTATTTTTGTAATTGCTTATTTAAAGCCTTAGAGTATCATTTCTAACCTTTACTGAGCACTTCCTATGCATCATTCTGTAAAACACTTTACCTACTACATTATCTCCTTTGACCTTAACAACCATCTTGCTTGGGAGGTGCTGTAAACCCCTATTTACAAATCAGAAGTTGAAGTTTAACCATTAAACTTGCCCCAAATTATAGAACAAGAAATAAAAATCCAGCTCTATTTCTTGATGTTTTTGTGTCAAAGAGAAGTTTCTCAGATCCTTGAGAAAGACAATTCTAACTTGTGAAACTGTCAGGAGGCTTTGGGTAGAAAAAGGATTTATAATTACTTTGCCCTCACAATTAAATTACTCTCAGAAATGGGAATTTAGAGGCCTAGAATCAGGAAGAAGTGTGTCTAAAATTTAGCCAAGCTGAGGTGAATTTTAGACTGTCTTGGTCACTCAAATAATCTTTGATATTCAAAGAAATTAACTCTCCATTAGTCATAATTATTGCAAATAATTTTCAACAACTGTATTTCATTTTATAATTTAGTAAATGTTATAGCAATAGCAATCTATATTTGTTATAGAAAAATGAGAAACAACTGAGTGGCAGGAAACCTATATTTAGACTATTTATTTAAATATGTTATGCAAATGAGTTACCTACTTTTTCTAATTAACAATGTATTTTAAAAGTTGTTGTTTGTAAATAACAACACTCTAGAATAGCATTCTAAAGTTCCATTTGACACTTTACTGTTTAAGCAAACCCCTGCTATTTCATATAGATTGTTTGCAACCTAATAATAAAAATGTATACGTGCCATACACTATTAAAGAAAAAAAAAATTATCTGTGCCTAATAATACAGATGGTCCCCGACTTACAATATTTTGACTTTATGATGTTGTGCAAGTGATATACATTCAGTATAAACTGGACTTCGAATTTTGAATTTTGATCTTTTCCCAGGCTAATGATATGGAGTATAATACTCTCTCATGATGTTGGGCAGCAGCAGTGACCTGCAGGCAGCCACAGTGTCATGAGGTTGAACAACTGATAAGCGTACAGCCATTCTAGACCCAGACAACCATTCTGTTTTTCGATTTCAATACAGTATATCAATAAACTATATGAGATATTCAACACATTATTGTAAAATCAGTTTTGTGTTAGATGATTTTGCCCAACTGTAGGTTAATGTAAGTGTTCTGAGCACATTTAAGGTGGGCTAGACTAAGGTATGCTGTTCCATAGCTTTATGCATTAAGTGCATTTTCAGCTTATGCTATTTTCAACTTAGGATGGGGTTATTGAGACATAACCCAGTGAGAATGTTGAGGAAGATATGTAAAAATGTGTTGTTATTATTATTTTATAGTACATACTATATTTTCTAAGTACTTTGCATTTAATCTTCTCAAGAGCCCTAATAGGAAGGTACAGTTTTCATCTCTGTATTTCAGACAAGAAAATTTAATCAAAGAGATGCTAAGTTACTCCCCTAGAGTCACACATCTAGTAATAATCTTGCAGAATAACTTTTAATTAGTAAACCTCCCAAACATAGAGTATATGCATATAACACTGAGTGAAAAAAAATTGATTGAAAAGAAGTAAATATGTTATGATCCTATTCTTAGAAAACTGGTATAGATATATGTATAAAATTTACAAAAGGATATAAACCAAGATCTGAACAGTGCTTACCTCTATTTGATAAGAGTAATTTTATTTTCTTATTTTTGTTAGTTAATATTTAAACGTGGATTGCATTGATAATATTACATAATAAATGTTTATTTTCAAAAGATATGATTGATGAACCTTTGTTCATTGAACATTAAAACACAGCAAAATATAAAACAAACAAAATATACCTAGAATATGAGAAGAACTATAATTGTAGAAACTCTATTACAATTTGATCATCCAAGAAAACCAAGTGAATAAAAATTATATCTGGAAGCTTCCCTGGTGGCGCAGTGGTTGAGAGTCTGCCTGCTGATGCAGGGGACACGGGTTCATGTCCTGGTCTGGGAAGATCCCACATGCCGCAGAGCGGCTGGACCCATGAGCCATGGCCGCTGAGCCTGCACGTCTGGAGCCTGTGCTCCACAACTGGAGAGGCCACAACAGTGAGAGGCCCGCGTACCACAAAAAAAAAAAAAAAAAAAATTATGTCTGACTATAAATAAGCTTGAACTGAAACGTGAAAATTTATTTCCTACGATCATCTGAAATGTCCACATCTTCCAAAAATTATCTGTTTGGTCACAGAGGATAAGTTACATTATCAACATTTAGAGATAACAGAGGAACTTTGGTTCAAAATTGAGAATAGCAATTTCTGCTGCAATATTTGTTTTTCATTTTACTGTAGACTTTTGTAATAAAAAATGAATAACAAACTTTTGTTCTAAGAGGAGTGCAATAAGTCATTAAAATATTTTGATTTTGAGTGGAGCATAGCTTCCTAAGGAATTTGGATGTTACTAGGTAGTCTTTGGGGAATTATTGAAATTTAAGGGTATTTTTTGTATTCAAAGAGAAATCTGTTGGCATTACTTGTTTTAGGAAGAACACTGTCAACAGTATGTGGGATAAACCAAAATGAAGGAGAGAATGGGGATAAGAATACCACACAGATGATAAGGATAGTAATAAATAAACAAGAGGGATATCCTGTGCTAAGCCTTTTAAGAAGATGAAAAAGAATACGGAACAAAAGAACATCAGGAAGGATGTTCATGGATGTCAGGATGAAGAGAAAAGTTAGAGAGGGATATCACAGCAACAGTTTCTAGGAGGCTCTATAGTCACTGAAGGTGGATTTTGACTTGAAAAGTCTGAAAATCCACCTCTGTGATATGGATTAGATCTTCCTAACAATGGAAGGAAATGAAACAACCTACAGAGATGATGCCTACTTTTTCTATAAATTTACTTATTCTAATTTTATGCAGGTACCCTTGTCTTTCTCAAGAGCTTTTCCCTTCATTTCCAGAACTCTAATCAATGCAGAGTCTTTGGTACTGACTCATTTGACCTTATTCATGTGACTTCAACATCTACTCAAAATTCTCCCTTAACATTTGATGATTCTAAAAGGGTCACATCAAACCTCTATTCCAGTTTTTGAGTTATTTTAGCTAGTGTCTGTTTAATTTTGTTTTTCCTTTTTCAGAGTAGGTTAGGCTTATTAGATGATGGATTTCCATTAACTTACATAAGATTTTTAAAAGAACTTAAAGTTTAAGCCACATTATGAAAGTGTGTATATGTGTATATGCCTGTGTTTATGTCTGTGTATGTGCTTTAAGAACCACATAAGTAATTATGCAGAGCTGAAAGAATTGAAGGATGGGTTTTGTAAATCATAGTGAAATAAACAAGAATACTTATATATTATCTAAAAAATATATTTAAATTGAGAAATATTTCTGTCTTCAAACTTTAGATTTTTAATTTGAAGTTCAAAGTGGATAATTAAACCTCAATTATCTAAAATTATCTGGTAGTGCCCACAGAATAAAATCACATCTACATAATTGTGTTGATAACTTGTTGGTGGGATTTAATAACAGCATTTTTCACTAACTGAAACAATCACAGTCAAGAAGAGGTTGAAATACAACATGAGTAAGCAGGTCAGTTTCACATCATTAAGAAGATATAAGTGATATCTAATTAACTCTGAGGAATTATATACTTTTGTAGAATGGAATACAATACTGAGAAATAATGGGAGAAATTCATATTAATGAGAGAAATATGTGAGCAGTGAAATGGATTAAAGTCAAACAACCTTTAAAACATGGATCACAGGTTTCAATAGCTTGGGTGTCCAAGGTGGGGGTTTGGGTTATGGGTGGAGTTATAGGAACTCACCAACACTCTAAGAGTGAGGAATGATAAAAAAGCAAAATGTACTGTGCTTGCTGATCATTTGTGGAATATACAGAGAAAAAAAAATCAGAGTCCATTGTCCCCTGCTTGGATTGCCTCATATTCATTTGTAATGGCCAGGGTAAGAGTAAAACAAAATTTGCTTACATTTCTCCTGACAACTCAATATTTTGTTAGACTCTCTTAATTTTTAATCATCATATTTTCTACCAAAGCCAGAATTCTCCATAGTCTTGTCCCTTCTGGAATTTTTAAAAATCTGTGTCTGACTAAGCCCTGAGCTTGCAACCAAACTCATCTTCCCTTCCTAAGTGTTTCTTCATTCATGCTCACTCTTTCTAGTGACTTTACATTGACAGCTCATTATTACCTACCAAATAAACTTCACACTCGTCATCATTTACTTAACCAGCACATAATACACACAGTCCTTGATATATGCCATCTACTGTGCTAAATGCTTTACAACTATTAGACCATTTGCTTGTGAAAATAACTTTATGAGGGAGACAGGCAGTAGTATAATTGCCTACACTCTAAGGATAAGCAAACTGAGGGCTTTAAACTTGCCCAATTTTACACAGCCAGTAAGCAGAATTCAATCCCAATTATCCTGTCTACAGAGATTATGTTGTTAACCTGGGTACTTTGTTTTCTCCCACATAAACACTCACCTCTTAGGTTCTGTAAATTAAGTAATTCTTTCTGACCCCCAGATTTCATCTACATTCTTCTTTGTAACCAGCAGAAAATAGGAGAGTTTTAATAAATCAAATATGATATACAGAGAACAGTTTTTAAAAGGTCAAGACTTTTAAAGTTCATAAAATTTCTACATTACACCTTAATTTGTTAATCTTGGTCACAAATCTTGGGCAAGATTTGTTCATCTTATTTTACAGTTGCATTTGAATTCAACTCAATTTTTGCAAAAAAAACGTAGTACCATCAAATAATTTCGGGTTATTCTGTGATAATATTTGCAAACTTGTACTGGACAATGAAAAGCCAACTTTGCCATCCAAGGCTTAAATTCATACTGAAAATTAAAACCATGAGTTATTAGAGATATTTCAAATATATTATTACATTCTTCCTTTAAGAATGAGTCTATTTTTGTCAAATGACAGGCTCAACATGATTTAAATAAATAAATATGTACATTTACATATATATAAATAAATATGTATATATAATATACACACTGCCATGATTATTATTCCCAATGCTGCAATGTTTATTGTCATTAAAAAAATTGATTAATCATGAAAGTCTGGTACAGTATCGACATATTGGTTGTACTTGTCTGATCTCCTTTCCTGTAGCAGCTGCTGGGCTCTTAGATCAAGAGAAGCCTTTGCTGCCACATCAGACAACAGTCTTGTGACAGATGTTCCGTGTTCAACTGAAGGAGCACAGAGGAAAATTACAGTCTTTCCATACTTGTGAGACCACAGTTGAAAATGAGCAGTTGTCCCCCTTCCAGACAACTGTTATCAAACTCATAGAACCTTGACATAATTTGCAGCTGCCCCACTCTAGAATGAGGCCTACATAGTGCTTGAGGCTGGCAGGCTCCACACTACTGAAACACAAGAAGGGTCCGTTTTCCTTTGCTGAAAATTCAGCTGTTAGAAACAATGATTGCACAGCCAATGATAAAGACTGCCCCAAAGATTTTGCTCAGTTTCTTTTAAAAAATATCTTTTTGTGAGTTATGTATGTAATTTATTTATGGAAAAAATTTTAAAATGCATAATAATGACAAAATGGAAGTCCCTAATAATCTTTTCTCGTAACCATAACCATCACTAACATGATGTTTATCCTTCCTATACACTCACAAATGAACACAAACACACAAACACGCATATACATTTTTAGGTACACAAAAATATGAGCTTAGCATACATAGTTTTATAATTTCCTGTTACACTTAATATTATCTCACAAAAATGTTTCCATGTTCATAAACATACCTCTTTCTTACCAAGAGTAAGAAAACTTTCTGTAACCAGCAAGATAACAAATAATTTAAACTTTGCTGGCCAAATGATCTCTGTTGCAACTATTCAACTGTGCCATTGTAGCTTAAAAGCAGCCATAGCTACATAAATGTGTGTCTTTGTTACAATAAAACTTTATTTACAAAAGAAGGAAATGTGCCAGAATTGACCTGTGGATCATAATTGCCCATCTGTGACCTACACTATATATTAAAATATTATTTTAATATTGGCAGAAGCTTCCATGATATGGGTATGGTATGGTTTATTTAAGCCTTTTGCTCCCATGGGGTATGTGCTTTCAGCCTTCTGTTATTATAAAAGGTCTTACACTGCCAAGGATTCCACTGCAGACATGCCTCTCAGTGCTGTGACTAGCATCCCTGGGAGCTAGCTTTCCTATCAGTTAATAACTCCCCCAGTCTGACAGTACTTCCAGGCCTTCTCCTTCCCAGCCAGATGGCCTCTGTGGACTTTGGAATTCCTCCACTATGCTGTCTCAGGTGTGTCCTATTTTATCAACAAGGTTAATTACAAGACAACATTTGATGGACATGCTGTTTTACTATGGTCATGCCTGCATGTCAATACATCCCACAAAATTTTTAGCATTTAGATGGTTTTTTAACATAGCTTGGAAGATCAGTGTTCATATTTCCTAACACCAAAAACAAGTAAGGAGAGAGTCAGACTTTTGTCATTATGACCTTCCAGAATGACCTGTCCATTTGATTTTTCAGGACATGTTGCTATTTTAATATCATTTAAAGGTGTGTTATTTGAACTGTATTCCAGTTTCTGCCTCTCTGAATTGGAAATGCCAAACAAAGAATCAACATTAAGTGGGCTTATTTCTGCCCTTTTAATCTCGGCTGGCCTTGGCCTGCAGCAGCTTGAAGCAGTTTTAGTTCCCGGCCAGAGATTGAGGTTGGGCTGCAGCAGTGAGGGCACTGAATCCTAGCCACTCGACCACCAGGGACCAGTGATGAGTGACAAGGTCCTGGCCCTTTGGCTTTGTGGAAAAGAATTCCCACAAAGACAGAAAGTAGAGAAACAAGTACTGTGTTCATTAGGAAAAAGAGTATGTGTGGATAAGCACATGGGTGGTCTCAGAGAGAGAGTCATGCCCTTGTGGTAGTTTGAATCACTTTTATGGGGCATTTCTTCTGGGTTTCCTTTAGCCAATCATTTTTCTTTGCCTAGTTCTGAGTCCATATTTAGTACATCTCAGGATCCTCCCATGTGTGTGCACATCTTTTAGCCAAGATGGTTTCCAGCGAAGAGGCCTATGGGTAGGTTGACATCACCTATGATGGGGTAGCACTCCCTCCCTTTTTGACCTTCAAGGAGCTTTATAGTCGGGAAGGTCTCCTTGACTTCCAGAATGAGAAATATGTGGTCTCTATCTTTTACCTGGGTAGGGCTTAGCCTCACCTATCTTCATCTTTGAGTAAAAACTCCAGCTGCTCATCCTGGGGCCCATCTGTCTACTGCCATAAATCTCCCCTGAGAGCTGTAGACCCCAAGAAATCTTTATTGGGAAGATGAAGGGTGAAGGTCTGTCTTCTGTAGCTTCTCCAGGCTGGCAAGGGGCTTATAGACCCTACGTAGTTGGGGTCACAGAGCTCTTGCCCTATCTCATTATGGGGCCCTAGGGTGACTTCCATTGTTATTTCGGCATGATCTGCTGTGGGTAGTAGCTGGATTCCCTGCATCACCATTGTCCTGTGATGCTGTAGAGAAAACAAACTAAGTAATTAGATTAGAGAAGCTGGAGCTAAAAGGAAAAAGACTATTATAATCAGACACTCAAGCAAGTGTAAGAATCTGGTTATACAATGTCAGCATAATTTTGTTAATCTCAGGCTTAAAATTTAGTATATTGCTCTATTTCTAAAATGGAAGGTCTGAAACTGTTAGCCCCAGGCCTCCTTCTTGGACAAAAATATAGTTTCAGAAGCACAACAGTAAGGAACACTAGGCAAAATAAAATATAAATCATTATGGCTGGAAAGAGGAAGGTTATGAAAAAATAGAAACCTTCCATCAGAAAGTTTTTCATACCTTGTGGGATCCAGGAGAACAAGCTGGAGAACCACTTTTCAGTTTCTCCGTCCATATTGAATAGCGAGGATTGGTGGTTAATTGTCTGCTGAAGCCAGGTGGCTTGTTATCTAATTTTCTCAATGTTGGTCTCTACTTGAGAAGTGTTAATGTATGTGCAACATACATACCCCTCCTTGTACTGTCAACAGATAATCTAGGGCCAGTCGGTTGTCAAGGATCACCTTGGCCAGCGAATCTAGAGAGTTCTATAAATTAGTGAGAGAGTTAGTGGTACTGTTAGCTATGGCAGTAAGAGTATGAGAGAAGTTTTGATGGACATGTTGGTGGGTGGCTACTCCCCACCATGGTAATAAGGTGTACTGAAAGAAATAGGCGTCTCCATCTGAGATGCCACCATGTAAATATCGAGTTAATCAAGTGAATAGTTTTAATGAACTAGCCCAGTGCTTGGATTCATTTAAGGAGTGGATTGAGAAAGGGGTAATCAAGGTTCTCAACATACACTGTATAGGCGTGGAGTTATTGCATAGGCAATTAGTGGCCCACGGTTTTTTATCTACCTGGCATAAGAAACATATCCTGGTGAGGCACAATAGACTAACTCACCCAAGATTTTAAAGTCTATCCATCCAATTCAATTGTTATGGAAATGTTCTCCAGCTACAAACCCAACACACTATATCCACATCCATCCTGATATCTGTTTCTTCGGGTGGATCCTTCTTCCATTGTGTAGCAAGTTAGAGTTTGAGCACAAATAGGTAACTGGAGTTCTGGCTTGGGGGGACCATTATAAAGCATTGGGGTGCTTTAGTACCAGTTCTTCCTCCTCCCAGTTTGACTTTGTAAGCAAGCAGGACCCTTTGGGGCCTTCCCAGGACAGGCATTCCCCCATATCTTCTGCTTATCTCCTCTCTGAAGTACCTAGATAATGGTATTTAATGCACATTTCCTGAGTTGGTTTGCAGATGTGAATCTCCCCCCAACAAATGGAAGATGTTAACTACTTCACAACCATGAGCACACAGCCCCAGGTCACCTGGAGCATGAGGACTAATAATGTTAACTCCTGTGACACCACCCTGCTACCTCACCATCAACCAGTCAGAGAACTGTGCACAAGCAGATCACATAGCTGCGAACCTCTTCCTCACCTGGCTTTTAAAAGTGCTTTGCCAAAACCCTTCAGGGAGCTGGGGTCTTTTTTAGGGCATGAGCCACCTCATCTCCTTGCATGGTCTTGCAGTAAACTTTTCTCTTCTCCAAACTCCCAACATTTCAGTTTGTTTGGCTTCACCGTGCTTTGGGCACATGAAGTTGAGATAACAACTTCTCTTTCATTCTTACAGAAATTTAGGGCTTTGTTTTCTTTCTTTGTATGTATATTTTTGTTTGTTTTTGCAATTTGTATTATCAATGCCAGAAGACTCAGAATTTAGAATTAGGTTTGTTTTGTGATTTTACACTTATTGTTAGGTTTTGTTTTAATTTTTTTTTTTGAGTCAAAATTTGTGCATTCTACTGAGCTTTAGGATGAGCTTAACCCGTATCTCAAATGCCAGAATACAGAATAATTTGATAGACACTGCTGCAGAAGATAATAGTTTGGACTTGTCAACTGAAAAAATTGCACAACCTAAAAGTTGAGAGTTATATTTTTTTGGTGGACTTTCTGAGGACTAAAGCCCAGAAGATAGCCTCTCAGATAACTCTGATGGACTGCTCTGAAGATGTAAGGGAGGAGCCAGGATATATACAAGTTCTTGCAACAAAAACCAGGTAGTCAGAACCTCAAAAGGCTACTGTTAATTAAAGAAAACAAGATATCGCAAGTTAATGAATTGAACACTTTTTATGCATGGGAAGATGCAAAAGTATGGGCTCATTGAAATCATTCCTTTGATATGCCCCATCCTCCACCTTTCCTACAGAACTCAAAGGTTTTGTAATGTATCTTCCTTGAGGAGGGGTGTTTTATCACTGAACTATCATTCTTGACTGCTCCTCCTTAGTTTCTGCATTCCCTCCCTTTGCTGACAAGCAAATGTTTGAATCTGCCCTTTGGAATTCAGGGAGGGTCAAGGAGGCTGAATGAAGCATATTTTCTAAAAACAAGAAACAAGGACGGAGTGGTGGGTACTAACAGAAAGGATTTGTACCTGGGAGGGCCCACAGGGTCCTGCTCCATTTTGAATTTATACTGCATATTATTAATAATAAAAGAAACATCTCTTTTAATGTCAAATATTTCATTATAGGCTTTCATGCTTTTTAAGCTTTTCCCAATACAGAAGCAAATAACATGACAAAATTGTATACATTTGTGTATGTGTAATATAAGTGGCATATGTGTGTACATATATAATTGAATTATTAAATCTTAAGATAAATACAAATTATAAACATTATATCATATACAAAAAAGTCTATCTCTCATTTTTTAATAAATGAAATCTGAAATTAGGATACTGGGTGGATAGATATAATAAAAAGAAGCATAGCTAAGAAACAAAAAGTAACTAGTAATTCATGTATCAGAGAAAATTTCAGGTTTATCTCTAACCCTTTTATATTTTATTCTGTAGGATTTTAGTACTCAAAGTAGACCTCAAAAATATATAAAAGCAGAATATGAATATAGCTACTATTTTAGAAACTATATGAAATGACAGTTTTTAATTTTGCTATTTAAATGATTAAGAACATTAGAGCTTTCATCTCATCAGTTGCAGTTCACTGCTTGACATCTGACTTTTTTTTTTCTATTTCATTATTTTATAACCTGATTGAGAAACCAAAAAAAAAAAAAATTCTTTGAAAAATGGGTCACATGTATTGAACTATTCTCCAAATATAGTTGTTTCTCACACCCTCAACCTGGGATAGGTAACTGCACCACAGAAAATTGCATTAAAATGATCCCTAATCAGCCTTAGGTTAACTGATTTGGGGAGGAGAAAAGAGATTTTAAGGAATTATCAGCTGCAAAACCTGAATAGTTATTTGAATACTAGTATTGTCACATTTGCATACCATTTTGGGATATGTCTGCTCCCAATGCCTCAGGTGTGACTTAATGGAAACTATCAGGTTTAAGGTTTTGCAACAGGAAGCCCATCAGAAATATCTGAAAGCTATGGTAAATTACAGTAGAGCAATTGCAAGGAGGTTACACGCCATCCAGATGTGAGCTATTGCTCCTGCAACTTGTCATTGTTGAGTGACATGTCAGATGCTGCAGGATGCAAAAGGGCATGGAATTTGATTTCTGTTATTAAACTACAAAGGCAATACATATTAAAATTATTTTTTAAAAATTATAACTTTAACGTGGCATTTTCACTTAAAATAATTTATCATATATATATATAATTAGAAAATTACAGAATTGATGACAAAATGGAAGAAAAACTGAAACTAATTGCATATATATCCAAATATATGGGATTGAATAAACAAATTATTATGCATCCAGACAATGTATAATATACAGCCTTTAAGAAGAAGTTATAGATGTCGACACATGGTCATAACACCTAAGTGTAAGGAAAATACAGATTTTGAATGATGTGATCCATTTTGTACACACAAACATGCACATACTTTTATTTTGTCTTATCTAAATTTTCAGAATAAAATATATTGAATCAGTAGTAATGATTTTATAGATTGTTTTTAGAAACTTGAAATGTTCAGGGTTGTTATTTTATTATGAGAACATAAAGGAGATAATTCTGGTTATACTATTTAAGCATATCACTTTGCACAACTTTCAGAAAAAACAATATCAACCTTTTTTTACTTTATAATTTTAGGGTATCATATGAAAATGCCATCTTGCCAACTTTTAGTAGCATAACAAAGCAATGATTTTAAGAGCTCAGCAATAACACATGACTATGAAATGAAAATTTTAAAACATGCACTGACTGTTAAAACTATGTCCATTGAATATTAAACACCTGAAATTGCTAGTGCCTAAAACACTTCATTTAGCATAATGTATATCAACTTTGGAACTATTTTCAGGCACCAGCTTTTAATAAATGAAGTGCAAGGTTGAGAAGAAAGTTTACTACAAAATATTTTGTTTACAATGGAATATTACTCAGTCATAAAAGGAAGTTATTTGTAGTGAGGTGGGTGGACCTAGAGTCTGTCATACAGAGTGAAGTAAGGCAGAAAGAGAAAAACAAATACCATATGCCTAACACATATGTATGGAATCTAAAAAAAAAAAAAAGGTTCTGAAGAACCTAGGGGCAGGACATGAATAAAGATGCAGACATAGAGAATGGACTTGAGGACATGGAGAGGGGGAAGGGTAAGCTGGGACGAAGTGAGAGAGTGGCATGGACATATATACACTACCAAATATAAAACAGATAGCTATTGGGAAGCAGCTGCATAGCACAGGGAGATCAGCTCAGTGCTTTGTGACCACCTAGAGGGGTGGGATAGGGAGGGTGGGAGAGAGATGCAAAAGGGAGGGGATATGGGGATATATGTATACATATAGCTGATTCACTTTGTTATACAGCAAACACTAACACAACAATGTATAGCAATTACACTCTAATAAAGATGTTTAAAAAATAATTTTGTTTTACAATCATTTATTTTAGGTATTACTCATATTGAATCTTTGTAAGACATGTGAAGTTAGAGAAAAGGTTTAAAATGGGGTTAATATTTGAACATTTTGAGAATTTAAATTAAGTTCAAGCATGCTTTTAAACATGCTCCCAAGAATAACAATATTGTTTACAATTCAATTTTTTTGTAGTATGTATACAGGATTGGCATTTATAACATTAAAAAAATAAGAAATTTGGGCTCCCCTGGTGGCGCAGTGGTTGAGAGTCCGCCTGCTGATGCAGGGGACATGGGTTCGTGCCCTGGTCCAGGAAGATCCCACATGCCACGGAGCAGCTGGGCCCGTGAGCCATGGCCACTGAGCCTTCGCATCCAGAGCCTGTGCTCCACAACGGGAGAGGCCACAACAGTGAGAGGCCCGTGTACCACCAAAAAAAAAAAAAAAAAAAAAGAAATTTGACAAGAGGTAAACAAAATAACTTAATTCGTATGTAAGTCAATGAAGAAAACTAGAAAATCTATGTTGTATTGGTGTTGAATTAACTAGTTCTGAGTTTAAAAGCAATAATTAAATAATAATCTCAAATAATTGAGTTTTATGTGTATCTTTTCAACCTTAGTTTATATTGGTCCAATGTTCTCAGAGACTGATGTGCATTAACAATGTTCCTTCTTTTCATATATATATGCATGACATGATGTTCCTAATATGAAGAATTAATCCACAATGAATGAATAAAATAATTGGTTAATTTACACAGCATAATTATTGGTATATTACATAGGGATCTTAAAAGATATTATTTTAACAAAATTTGGTATGCCATCCTAAGAAGATTTGGAGTCAGAAAGGTGTTCATTTGCATTCTGGTCACACTATGTACTATGTGATCTAGGATAGTAATTAATCACTCTGACCCTAGTTTACATATATGTGAAATGGACACAATACTACTGTTACCAATCCAAGCTCAGTCTGCTCACCACACAACAGGCCAATAAATCAGGAGACGAGGTGTTGGGGCAAGGAACAGTGACTTTATTCAGAAAGCCGGACATCAGAGAAGATGGTGGACTAATGTCCTAGAGTATCATCTTATCGGGGTTTGGACACTAGTTTCTTTTATAGAACAGAGAGGGGGAGGAGATGAGGAAGTAAAGTAAAAAGGCCATAAGTCTTGCAAAATAACTCCTGGTTTTGGACAGCTTTGGGGAGGGGATGTGTTAATTTCTTCTTTTGTGTAGCCATTCACAGGTGTGCAAGGTCAGGGTGTTTCCCCGTGAGCTGAACAAAGTCACTTTAGTTTAATTTTCAGGCAGAGAGGCATGGTTCCCCGAGGCAGGCCATAAATGGTTATAACTATAGACAGAACAAAAGCAACGGAAAGCAAAGGCCAAGGTAAAAGAAACAGATCCAGTATGGAGTCAGATTTTGTTCTTCCCTGTTACAATACCATTTCTTTGAAGGTTCTTTTAAAAAGTAAACAAGATAATGTCAGGTAAGCACTGAACATAATGTCTGATCACATACTAGTTGCCCAGTACATGGTCGTTACTACATTAACACAATTATTGGTTGTTGTGGTACTAGTACACTTAGTCTGGTAACCATTGTAATAAACCGAGAGGCAAGAACTATCCCCTTCTAGTTTTTTCTGTCTGACTTCTAATTCACACTAACCCTCAAGTATTTTTTTCAGGTACATGATCTGACTATTTTTTTTTTCTTTCAGTTCAGATCATTTCTTGGATAAAATTAGCTCCACAAAAGTACTTTAAACGATGACCACTTGCCACTTAATTCTACACTTCTTCCTCTGAATTCAGGAACTTGGCATTCACTTCTCCTCAAGAGAACTCCTTTCACTCATTGAACAAATTTTTGTTGAGTGTTTACCACATGATCAGCACTGTGGAAAGAGGTGTTGAAGTTAGAGTGGTGTGGGGTTCAGGACACTAACATGTGTGATAAAATCTGTGCCACAGTCAGACCCTGCTAGGGTCCCACCATGACAGTGGACATGCTTGTTCTAATTAATCACTTTCCGTTCTTCCCTATCAAAATAAGTATATAGAAGCCTTTGTCTTCTTGGAAATATTAACTATAACTCCCCGCTCTACTAAAATTTGCTGTTACAGTTAAATCTACTTTCAAATACCTACCAATAAACTTGTGACAATTACACTTTTTCCTGGTGAAGAATGAAAGACATGGTAGTTTTGAGCAGGTGATTAAAACTTTCAGCTTTATATTTTAGAAAAATTTATCTGGGGCAGGTAAATTAAGGAAGGGGCAGGATAGATATATAGAATTGCAATCATCCAGGAAAACAAAAAAACTCTTAGGGCTTTGCCAACTGAAGAAAAAACAGTACAACCTAAAAGGTGTGAGTTATGTATTGTTTGGGGAACTAACTGACGACTACAGCCCAGGCGACAGCCTCTCAGATAGCTCTGAGGAACTGTTCTGAAAAGGTAAGGAAGGAGCCAGGATATATAGGAGTTTTGCCGAAAAAAAAAAAAAAAAAAAAAAGGAAAAAGGTGGTTGAACATCAAAAGATTACTGCTATTCACACACACATAAATAACAACAAATAAACAACACATCTCTCATCTTCAAGGAATTCATGGAAAAGACTCTCACAAGTACAGGTTTCTGGTAACTGACTATACTGCTGAACTGAATGAATAAGCATTTTCAGAACTCTAATGGAAAACTGATGAATTCATAAAAGTGCTAACAAAAGGTCAAGATAAAAAAAAATTAATTACATGGAACTGAGTGAACGGATGAGGATGATTATAATTTTTGTGACTTTCTGTTTCAATAAAAAAACATCTCAAGTTAATGATTTTAGTGCTTTTCTTTGTATGGGAAGATGCAAGAATATGGACTCATTGAAATTATTCCTTTGATATGCATTTTAACTATCTAGGGTGATATCCTGTTTTTCTCCATCCTGAATTCCCCTCAGGGCACACATCAGGGTGGCTGCAGTGTCTGAAGGCTTGAAAGTAGACAGTATTTGTTTTTTACCAAAAAGGCAGGCAACATTCTTTGTTTACCAAAATGGCAGGCAACATTTTTTTTTTTTTTTGGTCACAGCCTGAACAGTGACAGAGCCTAGCGTATATACCTTAACCTACTCAGAACCTAGACACTTCAGCCTGCTGATATGAGTTGTTTCCCCATTTTATCATCCCACCCCTTCCATGCATAGTGGTTTCAATCAAAAACTAGATTATATTAAGACAGATTGTCTTACATTATCTAACATTATCTCCACACAAAGTGGCTCTGTCCCCTCCCTCCCCTAATACTGTCTGGTAGTAATTTCCTCAAATTCATTCCTCAGACCCAGGAAAGGGTATGTGTATAAACATTTCACTCAAAACTGCTGCAGAAATCTCACTGAAGGTGTTGTAGTAGTTTATAGCACCTCCACCTACTATTGCCAACATAAGTCCCCTCTACTACTGTAAGAGTTTCCGTGGGATATTACAAATTAGAGTAAGAGTGAGCAAATATTTATCGAAAACACCTCCCTTCTCCCATAAAATAGGGACTGTGTTAAATAATATTATTTACTTGTTTTATTTAATCCTCACAACAACACTGATAGGCATATTCTGACTTCAAACCCCATGATTTCTTTTCGCATTCTATCACAGCTGCCTTAGAGGAAATCTTGAATCCCACTATTAATGCTATTGAGAGCCATTTGCAAAAAAAGTCAACATGTTCAGTGATTAAAAATAAACATATATTGAATGTAACAAAACTTTAAATTTTAAAATGAAGTGCAGATTTGTCTACTATTTCTTAAAATAATAAGAGCTAGAAATGATCTCATGGATGCCACTTTGAAGCAAGACTGAATAGTATTTTGACACAATTCTTTATTTTTATATTAGATTTATATTTTACTACTTTAAATTTGGAACTCATTTTTTATTATTTCTGATGAAAATTTTACTGCCCTGATGTGAGTTTGCAGTGATGACTAGAAGAGTATGTCTTTATTTCTCTCTACTCCTCTATTGCTCCTCTGATGCATGGAAAATGAGCCCATTTCTGCTTAGCTCTCTTTTTCCACCTAGATGACTTAGAAACTATGTCTAAAATAGTTTTTAAATGATTTCACCTGTTCTCATTTCTAGTGAGTCTTCCATAGCTTTCATTCTTTGAGGTGTTGCTAGGCAATGTCTAAACTATCCTTTATTTCTTGTGATTCCTTAGCTTCTCCATGTTACAGAATAAGTTTTGAGTAGAGGTCATAGACACACAATATGCTATTTCTATGCTGTGTTTGAATCTCTCTTGGCCCAAGAATAACCAAGCTTAATATGAAGGGAATAGGATACTATTTATTTTAAGTTTTATTAGCAAAAATTCTGCCTAACAGTTCAAACATAGGGAGAAATATAATTACATGAGTATATTGTCAGCTGCCTCCTGCATTCCTATGTGTCTCATGGGGCAAAATAAAATTGACAGCAATTATAGTTCAAATCTCAGAGGGACATTAATGTAATAGTTTTAGCAATAGTTTTCTTATTTTTATAAAATTGTGTTAATAACTGTGGTAATTAGTGCAATATTACATTTTGTTAGCAGTAATTACTACTTAATATAATCTATGTGACATAATGACATAAAAAAACTTCCTGAGACATATACTATTTCAGGGTAAAACCTCATGAAATATCATGCTTATTTATTGAATATTTTCTGATAATATTTTATCTGGTAGTATCTACTTAAAGTTTTAGCAATAATTTATTTCTTTATCTATGGCAATATATTTTTCAAATTTAATTACTTTATTGTATAAACTTAAAATTAGAAATTATCAACATTCAATGGTTATATGGTTTCAGAGCATAAAAATTATCCATTTTCTTACAAACCTGTTTAAATACATAAAGTTAAACAGAAAAGCAATCTTAAAAATTTCATGAAGTGTCTATTTCAGAGTATATTAAAAATGTGTAGTGTGATTTTTTATAAAGATTTATATCTTTTCTGTTAATCCTAGACAAACCACAGAGTTCAATTAACTTTAAAAGAGACATGGCCTTGTATGTATGACCCTGTATCCTGTTAAAAAAAAAGAAAGAAAAGCCTATCTATTTAGAGACGTTTAAAGTGTTTTTCAATTTACTGCAACTGGATTTTTAGTATGATTTACACCTTTCTTTTAATTTAGTATGCATTACTATTCTTAAATGTGAAGGCATAGAAAACCCAGGATATCACAGAATGCCAGTTGTTATCCTAATCAGATAGATAAGGATCATTGATAAACATAAAATGAACATATAAATGTGCACATTAAATATATGTCTCAAATCCTCATATCAGAAGTAGTAATCGATAAGTGACACACATGCATGTTGTATTTGATTTACAGATAGCAACAGTAGCTACCAATTATTGAGCACTTGATGTCAAAAGCTCGGCCTCTCTGTATCACCAGTGCCAAATTGAATCTTGGAGGCAGAGTTTTGGGTGACGTAGAAAAGGATAGCTTTATTGCTTTGCCAGGCAAAGGGGGACAGAATGGGCTCCTGCATTGAAAAGCTACATGTCCCAACCAGGGAGAATTTGATAAGGAGTTTTATAGCAACAGTTCAAGGGTGGAAGTTGCTGACAAGATTAGGGTATGTGCAGGGTCTCAGGGGGTTGGTCTCCTAATCTTGGTGAGCTTCTCTGGTCCCTTTAATCTTGCCTCAGATGGTTTCTTGGCTGCTTCTCCCATGATTAGCAACTGTTTGAATCTGCCTTTTGGAACTCAGGGAAGGTCATGGAGGCTGGAGTCTTGCCTACAGAAATGGGGGACATAAAATGCTTCCGTGCCCAGTAGCCCCACAGTGTCCTCCTCGGTTTCACACTTCCTTTGTGCTAGACACTGTATTAAATGGTATGCATAGTTATTATAGCTTATTCTTCACTCCAACTTTATGTGCTGTTTATTATAAAATCTATATTACAGTTGAAGAATTGAGCCACATATTAGGTAAATTAACCCACAGTTGCCCATCTAATCTTTGTTAGAACTTATCCATAATCATAGATTGTAATGCTGAATTGTCTTAACACTTAACTATTTTGTTCTCTGACGTTTATATAAAAATATTTTAAGGATCTCACGAAAGTTTAAAATATTTCTATTTTTCACTTAAACGGTATCACCAAAAGATTAGCACAAGTCTTCCAGCTATGATTAAATACGATGATTAAATAAGATGACTTGTGAACAATCATTTCTACAAATTAGATATAAAATAACCCCACATTTTCTAGAAGACATCACGTTTATGTACTCTATTAGAATTCACGGACCTCAAATAAACTTTAAAAAAAAACTCATTATCACTCCATGTCCTCACACTTGGTGACAATGTGTTGTTATCTCTCCATATATCTGTCAACATGTTTTCTTTGAAAGGTTAAAGTGTTTCTTTTCAATAAGGTATAATGGAATAACTTCTCTACATTTCTTATCTACCTTTTAGAGACTCAGTGTATCTCACAATGGATAATGTGGCAGTTTTACTTAGGCTTTTATTTTTCTTGCACTCGATTTTAGAAATAGATGGCTAAAAGTAGCAAATATTCTGCTACCACATGAAAAGGAAAAATTGTTCCAGTTCCTCTAGCTTTGAAACTGAATTTTGAAGAGTTTATTTTAAGAAATCTTCTTGAATTGTTCTAAAGTTGAAATTCATTATATTTCACCGTCATAATGTGGTAATGAAGAAAATGTAATTGTGAGATATATATGTATCAGTTATATATCCTGTGAGATATGTATATTGTGACAAGTCAGAAGAACTATTATGCATTTCTCTTCCTTCTCAGGAAAGCCTATCTGCATTATTGCAAACAAACATGTAGTGTGTCACATTAAAAATGTAATGGTTATTACTATCTTTGTTTTCTTAATTTGAACTTCAGCCATATTGTAAATTTCTATTTCATTAAAAGGAGAATATTTTTATACATTGTATTAACATTTATGTATAATGTTTTATATAAACCTTTTTATTCATCATCTTCTATACATTTTAGAAACCATGTTAGGTGCTTCTCATAGACTTTAATCATTAACAAGTACTTATCACTATTAAGTTAGAGCTATGATTAGTAGTAAGGCAAGATAATTTAATGTGCCAACAAAATTCCATTTTTTGCTTGGAAAATGAATACACTAATGGCAGTGTTTTTATTCAAGGTATTTTTCCTCTGGAATGATAGCAGCAGGACACTTTCTGATGAATGCAAGATTAATTAATCAATTGTAAACTTCATGACATTAAATTGTAGAGAGGTTTGTTTAACACATACTTAGTGCATTATTTTGGTTCATCAACTATCATAGTGGTTTTCAACTCTGGTTTTGCACAAAAAAACCCTCTAGAATTTTCAGAAAATACCTGTTCTTGGATTACAACATTTGAGGTATTAAGTCTGGAGTGAGATCTGGGAATTGATTTTAAAATTTCCTCTAGTGGTTCTCATACGAAATAATTTTTATAATCACTTGTCTATCTTAATTAGATTGTCTTTATTTGAGAATAGATCCACAGAGGACACAAGGTGGTACTATTCCTGGTAACTGATTAATCCACTTGTTTATTGATCTTGGATTATTGAAAGGCATCATTTACTCTCTTCTTATGAGTTTCCTACAGATCACATGTTCATTCATCATACTTAATGCCCAAGGGTTCTGTGTAGAATTAGAAATTTAAATTGTATCACCTGCTTTGGAGAATAATGAAAGATTTTTTCAAAGAAGAAGAAGAAGAGGAGGAAACAGCTCATTTTCTTTCTAAGTGGGTAAGCCTTTGACCACATGATCTTGTATCAGTCCTAAAGTAGCATTGTAATCAGAAGGTATTGCTAATTTAGAGAACTCAAAATTGATGAACTAAGAGCAGGGGGATCACCACGGGGGAAAACTTCTCTCATTACATTATTATTATTTGTTTTTAAGTTCTATTTTCTTGACTCTGTTATTAAGGCAAAAAAATCTGAGAATTCTGGTATGACTGCCTTCAGGGACAGCACCTAGGGGTTTCTGAAAAAGACTATAACCAAGCTTGGTAGGAGAAGAACCCCTAGGTATAACTAGACCAAAGAACAAACCAGGCTTACTTAATCCCTGGGTCCCAAAGTGTAAGAAAAGAGAAGTAAACACTAATTAGTTCATGCATGAGGAGAGTCCCTAAGATCAACTTTCTGAAGTCCATTTGTAGTTTTCCCTTTCCCCTATCTCTCCCTGTATAGATAGTGCCCCTAGAGAGAAGGCACTAACCTCATCAGGTATACAGTAAAATGGGGTGACTATAGAATAACTAAAATGCTCTCAGTAAGTCAAATAATCATTACATCTTATCAAACTTTTAATAGACCTAAATAGGTCAGACAATCTATTCTTTTTATTTACTATGATGTAAAACTCATATAAGAGAGACATTTTAAAAATAATAAAAGATAGAAAAGAGTTTCTGCAGCCCCCTTAAGGCAGCTAAAATGTTTGAAGAAAATCTCCAGATAGATGCAAAAGAAATATGTGGGAAAAAAACAAAAACAAAAAAACAAGATTTACTAATTACGGAATGCCAAAATGCTAGCAAAATCTATATTCATTACCTGATGGAGCTGTGATGAGGACTTGGGAGCAGAGAACTCTGTCTTCTGTGCTCATTCCAGTTCTCACCTTATGAAACAGGAAGAGACCTGGAACAGACTCTTCCCTCACAGCACTCAGAAGGATCCAACTCTGCCAACACCTTGATCTTGGACTTCCAGCATCCAGAACTCTTAGAAAATAAATTTCTGTGGTTTAAGTTACCTAATCTGTGGTACTAGCTATGGCAGCCCTAGCAAATTGATCCAATATGGTCAAGTCAAATAATTGAATATATTAAATTATCAATATTATTGGGAGTGTCATTTGCCTGAACCTGCTAACATGGACTGGAAAGTACTGATCAAAATACTGAAAATACTGATCAAAATCTCCTAACTGACTCCTTTTTATAAATGTAGACTTTAAAGTTTAAGTAAAATGTATAGCTTAGTAAGAAAAATTATAAGTAGCAGAAAGTTTCCTGATTAAAAAAGATAAGCTCTTTTTTTTAGGGAATTTTTTTTTGGAAGGGAAAAACAATTGCTAAGAAATAAGCTACTTCTGTATCTAATGTAATATAAGAGGATACTGCAGCCATGTTCTTAAAATAATATGTAAAGTAAATCACACTTGCTTTAAATTAAACACTTAAAAAAGAATGATGATATCTTCAATGCTAGAAATACTTGATTAAATTTGTAACAAGTGACAGCAATATAAGTACAACACTATGGCTAGAAATTCTAGTATTATTACAGATATATAAAGTTGACAGTACCCTAGAAATAAGATGATTTTTATCACCTGGAACCATTTTATGTTTATAAATTTTTTCATGATGATTAAATAAGTGTACTTTAATTACATTGAAATGTTACTTAAATGGAACACACAGATTAAATATACAAAATAATTGTATATAGTGAATGTTTGTTTTGATTTTTCCAGTTTTAAAATATAGATGATGTTAAAATATAAATCATGTGTTCATTTATACAATCCATTTATAATCCATTGCAACTGAGCTCAATTCTTTTCTAGTGTCATTTCGAGTTCCCTGTTGCCATAGTTGCTGCTAAGAAAATGCATTTTTCTAAAAGATTTATAAATAATGATTGCAATGTTTTTAGCTTTTTGTAGTGAAATACCATATCCAATGCCTCTGAGAAGAATATAAATTTAAGCACTAGGGAGCCATTCAGGTCACACGAGTCTTGTTATGAGTAGGGCAAGAAAAGTGTCTCACTGGTATCCATTAATGTTTACTCTCCTGCCCACTCAAAAGATAAATTCCATGTAGTTAGGTTCGGAAGACATATACAAGACTGTCTTTAAGCTTTATATTTGCTTATATTACTGTAATATCCTGTTGAACAGAAAAAGGTTGTATTTATTATCCTCTCTCTTTTCTAACATTGCTTACTCTCATCATTCTTCTAAATTAAAATATTTAGTTTATATGAACATGTTTTGCCAATGAATGCATTCTTTTTTTCTTTTTTTTTCTTTTTTTTTTTTTTTTTTGCGGTACGCGGGCCTCTCACTGTTGTGGCCTCTCCCATTGTGGAGCACAGGCTCCGAACGTGCAGGCTCAGCTGCCATGGCTCACAGGCCCAGCCACTCCACAGCATGTGAGATCTTCCCGGACTGGGACATGAACCCGTGTCTCCTGCATCGGCAGGCAGACTCTCAACCACTGCGCCACCAGGGAAGCCCACATGCCTTCTTAATATCTCTGAAAATTAGGTAAATTCTAATTTTTACTGTGACAAGGAATCAAAGTTATCTATATTTGATAAACTGATTTTAATTATGGCTCTTGATATGAGATGAAAATCAATATTCAAAAGTCATTTCCTCTTCTTCAGATCAGCCACTATTTACTAATTGGATAATTGTTTAATTATTCCACATACAGTGCATGCTACCTGAAATTAAAAATGTACCAAAAAAACAAAACACAGAAAACAGAGAATGAGGGTAAAATAACATAAATATCTACCATCCAGGAATAAGGAAAACTTGAATATTTCTGATACACACACACATAAATACACAGATCTGATATACATGTTGACAGTATATACACATGTATTACTTGGCTAATCTAGATTATGATGCAGTAACAAAACCAAATTTCCATGGGTTGAAAAAACAAAGGTTTGTTTCTTCCTCACACTTATGCTCAACACTGTTCAATGGAAGGGTTTGCCTTCCTTAGTCACTCAGGGACCCTAAGATGGCAGAAGTTCCACCACCTTATGACATCTCCATCTCATCATGAGGTTTCAGGGTTTATCATGGCAGGGGAGGAGAGGGCTAGTGCTGCAGGCTCCCACACCAGCAATTAAATGCTTTGGCAATAGTACATTACCCACAGTTAGTCACATGACCTTGACTAATTGCAGATGATGGAGAGGTATATTTCTCCTATGTGTCTATATAGAGGGAAATGTCTATTGATAAGCATTGAACAGATTAACCACAATATTCTGCACAATTATTCATTCTCTTCTTCCTTCTTATTCTTTCTTTTTTATGCCTTATTTATATCCTAGTCAATAGAGAGTGCCAATAATAATGTTACCATTTTTATGTTAATAAATAGATACCTATATCATCATTTTAGTGGTTCCCTGATTTTCCATTATATGGATTTATGAAAAAATGTTCCATTTTATCCTCTCACTCCCTTCCCTGTTTTTTTCTTTTAATAGGTGAACTATGGGTGACAGTGCTTGGCTCATAATGTGTCTAATGAATCATATGGTTTAAAATTCTCCTTCCAGTCTTGTATATTTTTCATATGGCACACCCCAAGTTCTCAACAAATGTTAGCTCTTATTACTTTTGGTGATAATCACCACTTTTTCTCATTTGAATTTCATTTTTAGTATATATTGTGAAAATTCCTCAATTTCTTATTTGACATTTTTCCTCCTGATTTTACATTTTAGTTTTACTTCCTCAAAGTGTCATATTTTCCTATAGATTTCCACGATAATTTGAAAAGGAAAGGAATTAAGTACACAAGTTCATAGTGTCTTGATACAAAAATAAAAATTTTCCTCTTGACAAGGTGTGGTATATTTTAAAAACATACTAGGCTTAAAGGCATGTGATCTGGATTTAGTTTCCAATTCTGCTAATAACTAGGGATATGTTTTAAAGAAATAATCTATTAGAGTTGAATTTTTATTTAACCATTAAAATAAATGGGTGAGTAACAAAAATGGCTAAGACTTATTAAATAGAAAAATATAGACCACATACTAAAATATGATGGCCCCTTAATACAGGTTTGTTTGTTTATTTTCTTCTTTTCCCAAAACTTTCTCTTATCTGAAATTCTGAAGCACACAGAAACTCTGCTAAATATTTACATGTGAATAGTTTTATACAGTTTTTAAGTTTTTGATCTTTACTGGCAATCACTTAAGTTGATATCATTGGAAGTAAATAAGACACAGTATGTAAATACAAAGAAAATTTTAATTTTTTCACTTCTTACATTTTGAAGTTTATTTTTTTTCTTTTAAATAAGCTTTATTTTTAGAATAGTTTTAGATTTACAGAAAAGTTAAGAAGATAGTACTGAGAGTTCCCATATACCCTGCACCCAGTTTCCTCTATTGTTAACTTCTTATATTAGTATGGTACATTAGTTACAATTAATAGATCAATATTGATACATTAGTATTAACTAAATTTGTACTTTATTTAGATTTCCTTAGTTTTCACCTGATGTCTTTTTTCTGTTACCGGATGCCATCCAAGATAGCACATTACATTTAGTCATCATGTCTTATTCAGCTCCTCTCATATTTGCTTTACAAAACAAAATCAAAGCTCCTCCATGGCTCCTGGTAAATTAGTTTCTTTTGCTTCCAATCTTTGCTTCCTGGACCCATGCACAACAGAAAGTTTAATTTTTAAGGCATACTTCTTGATGCTGTTCTTTGCAAGATTAGAAAATTATAAGAATAATATTTTAACATTCAAAAATCCAGAGCACTAATGTAGGTGTTACATACATATTTTACCAAGTTTATATAACAATCCAATGAGGTAATGTGTATGGAGTCTGCAGAAGCCCCAATTATTTATTTATTTATTTTTTGATAGAAGCAGGCATGCTCCCTTGCTGTTTTGGTACTCCAAGTTTCTTTGGTGACTCAAGTTTAGCCAAAGCAATGTAAGAGAAAAATATTGGGTAAGGCTTCCAGGAAAGTTTATATAATACACAAACCCTCTTGGCACCTCACTTTGCCCTTTGTCATTTGCCCTACCCCATGATTTTTATGTGGGATATCAAAACTCATTTTGATTAATAGAAGGACAGAAGCTATCTTATTATCTTGTGGACGAAAGTCCAAAGCTAAATTGGGATAAGAAGACAGAAGGAAAAATGACCCTTTTTGAAATTTTGCAGCTTGTACAAGCCCCAAACAGCCTAACTCCAGAATTTTTGTGTTAAAAAAATAATTTTCTTATTTATGTCAGTACTAGTCAATTATGTGACTGTTGCCATTAACTAAAATCCTAGTTGACATTCTAGATTAAATCTTGAGCATAATGCCTGGTACAGGTACTCTGATATTTTATTAGATACTATTATGAAGACACCTACCAGTTCAGAAAATTAAAGCTACCAAACAAAATATAAACACCCAGAATATATTAAAATTTAATATTCCTTAATAACACATATTTACATTAAATATTTTTGCACATAATGAAAAAAGTGGGTCATCAGCCATTTCCACATATATTTCACAGAAAGAGAAAAGCTGCTATCTCCAAGGAGAATAGTAGCTCACAGGCTAAAATACAAGATAATGGAAGAAGAGAAGTACTTCAAAAGAAAAATGGAAACTGAACAATACATATCAACTAAGAATAATTATTAAAGCAGTGAATGAATAATTTAAAATAAGCATAATAAGTATATTTAACTAGAAGAAAGAAAGTTTTACCATGCTAGATGTGAATGAAATGAAGAACACAATGGGAAAGATAAAATGTAGGATGGAAACTGTGAAAAATGAATTTGTGAGTTGAATTGGGGTAAATTGCACAGACGTTGAGAGTAAAGTGATCTAGAAAACAAAAGCAAATTTAAGAAATATAGAGAAGGGGTTTCCCTGGTGGCTCATTGGTTGAGAATCTGCTTGCCAATGCACGGGACATGGGTTCGAGCCCTGGTCTGGGAAGATCCCACATGCCAGAGAGCAACTGGGCCCGTGAGCCACAACTACTGAGCCTGCGTGTCTGGAGCCTGTGCTCCGCAACAAGAGAGGCCATGACAGTGAGAGGCCCGCGCACCTCAATGAAGAGTGGCCCCGGCTCGCCGCAACTAGAGAAAGCCCTCGCACAGAAACGAAGACCCAACACAGCCAAAAATATATTAAAAAAAAGAACAGTTTAAAAAAAGAAATATAGAGAAAAAAACATAAATATCCCAATTATATGGATATCTTAAAGAGAAAAGTAGAAAGGAGGAACTAGTGAAGTAATAATGGAGGAAAAATTTCCCAAATTCAAATAAATTTGATAGACCTTAGACTAAATGGTTCATAGAGTCCCTGCTAGGTGAGAGAAGGAAAAACTTAACCTAAGTACATAGTAAAACTTTAGTACAATGATTACAAATAGAAAATTATTAACCTTTTTTTAACCATACAAAGATATTACAATATAATTGACTATACTCCCCATCCCCTGCCCCAGCAACCACTTGTTTGCTCTTATCTATGAATCTGTTTCATTTTGTTATGTTTGTTCATTTGTTATTTTTAGATTCCACACTATTGAGTACGGCACTGTCCCTACCTTATTCACTAGAATAGAATGTGAAGCTACCTATGGGCTATGAGAACAGAAAAGGGGCATGTGGCCCAGCAATAATGCACTCCCACATGAAATGTGTCTTAAACTGAGATAGAAAGATTCCAGAGCTAACTGTTCACTAAGAACTCAAGGCTCATAGATGTTTCAGGAAGCAGATGCAGCATGGAAGAACACAAATTCCAAGAACTTTAAGTAACTGAGTGTGGCTGGAGCAGTTTAAAAATCCTGAAACTGTAAGGAAGGCAAGAAGAAAAGGAAGCTAGAATTATAGGTAGGACCATATTGTGAAGGGACTTAGATGGTAATACTAGAGTTTGGACTTTGAAAGCTATGGGACAGCATTGGGGATGAATTCAAACATGAGAGGAAAATTGTCAAGTACACGTTAACCTCTCTTGAATAAATACTATATGACAACTGGGAAAGATATCACCTAATAGTTACTGCTACTGATGATATTAGCATCCACACTTGTGTAGACTAGCATTTTTATGTTCCACCATGTCTAATGAGTCACACAGACTCTCCTTCCAATCTTTTATATGTTTTCATTAATTTTCACCCTGTTTTAGTTCACAAAACATTTAATGATGCTTACAAGACATTAAAAAATTAACAGAGCAAAGTCAACTGATGAAGAAGCAAAACCCTTCTTAATATTACAATGAGATAATAGTTCTTCCTGGATATGTCTCATGAGTTTTCCCTGATGGATTAAGAGTTAAATTAACTGGGAGCGAGTGACCAAGAGAAAGAATGAAGGAACACTATTTTGAGAAATATGAAAAATAGCAGAAGAGATGAATAATGTGTGGTTTTTCATATTAAAGAAAGATTCACCTGAGAGATTTTAAATATTGAGATCTTACTATTTCAAACAGAAATGAATAGACAAAAATCTTAGCACATACTCATTGATTATGAAATTCAATCAACATGCCTACTTTAGAGACAGAAATAGGCCTGAGTACAAGCCCCAGAGTCTAAGTTGTCAGTATTAACCCAGATTGGCCTCCAAAGAGTAATTCCTAAAAATATATACATACCTTCATGATTTTGTATGTGTTATTATTGGCATGAGAAAAAATAATAGTTTCTTTGTCAACTGTGCATTAGGAAGCCCATGGCTAATGTAAGTGTTAATCAGTGTTATGATAGTAACTCCAGAGATGATGGTAATTGTGTAGCATATAATGCAAGCATGATGTCTCAATTAATGTGTAAATATGTAGTTAATGAAGGATACAATCACTTAAGAAACCATTTTCATACTCACAGTTTCACAATTTTGGGGCTATAAAACCATTACCTTTCAAATTTTCCTTTTGAAAATAAAAATACCTATTTTATATTGGAGCCTAAATTAAGACACGTTATTATGACAGGGGAAAAAAAGAACTGAATTAAGAAATAAAGTAAAAAAAAATATGCATAATGCTATCACTCTCTGTGCACCCCTTCCACACCATGTTGGTGATTCCAGGCAATGTCTAGTTCATGCATAGAGTATTGGTTTTAATAAAAAGATACAACTATACATACAAAATTGTAACTTAAAAACAAACAAACAAAAAAAACTCTAACACTATATTATAAAAAGTATTTGACTATCAGAAAACAACTATTCATTTTCAAAATATTTTAAATGGCAAACAATTTCCTATTATATGGGTGAACAATAAACTAATCAATTGTCTCCTTACCGTTTTTATTTCTGAATGTTTAGTGATAAGTAATATGCTAGTAATGCCTTGTAACATTATTTTTGTGGCTCCATCCCATCTGGCTTCCTCTGAGCTATCATTGGGCAGAAATATGACACAAGTACACCTAGCTGGAAGAATGTGTAGGAAAATGGGAAACACGATAGTCAAGGTAAATTTGAAACAATTATAGTACAAAAATCTGAAATCTATATAGATACTATTTCATTTTTTTTCTAAACATTAATGTTTGCAGTGTACAACTTTGAGATAGAAAAATTTTTATTCCTTTGTATTTATTTTTTCCCTGCCTATGTGCTTTATAATTCAAAGATATTGCAATGGTGTTACCGAACTCAGGTTCAGCTGCTTGCCACTCAAAAGCCAGCACTCAAGAGGCAAGTGTTGGTAGAAAGTTGCTTTAATCAAAAGCTGTCAATATGGGGAGAAGGTGGACTCATGTCCCAAAACCAACCCCAGAGATTCTGCTGAGCCTTGACAATTTTTATAGGAAAAAAATGGGAAAGAATCTTAGTGAATCATCAAGGCAGGAGGTCAAGATCTGTGTCATTTTCCGTTGCATGCAGGCTGGCTGACTCATCGTTATCTTTCTTCAGATGTTATCTTGTCTCATGGTCTGCCTGCAGGATTGCTAAGGGGGCTCCTGGGGGTAGAGAGCTAGTTACTCTTTAGCTACTTAATTCTTCATTCTTACTTCTTTTCATCTAGGAAGAGAATCAAAAGGTAGGGCAAGGCATTGTGTGCATTCAGTACAGCATAAATCAGGAGTTAGGTTAAAGGTTACCAAGTGATTTCATTTGTATAATTAAGGTTTAATGGGGACAGAAATAAGCAAACAGGAATGGGACAAAAGAGCTTATTACAAATCTCCACTTGTCCAACATCATTCTGTTTCTATGGGATTGGGGCAAAGGTCCATCTTCTGTAATTTCATGCTGACATAGGGTTCTATATTTTCAGAGTGGAAGATGCCAACATGGGTCTGTAGTGTATCTTTGCTGACAATTTTAGTTGCCTGCTTATGTACATGGGCAAAGCAAGCTACAATTATTTTGATGCCCACAAATATACAGATTATTATGAGCAATAGTGTTAATCCCATTCTCTTGAGTCCAGTTCTAGGAACTGTGTTAACCATGGACTCAGTACTGCTCAAGGTGGAACAGCTTGTCATGGCTGCAGTCTGGTCATGATGTAGTTAGCTTTTTCCCTCTTGTGGCAGTTATAGTATCTGTAAAACAACTCAAAACTGTGCATCGGACACTGAAAGATTCTGTGACTCTATCGTCCTAATTATTAACTGCCTAAGCCTGCTCTTTTGTGACTCAGAGAGGCTTGGGAAACTTCAGCTTTTCTACAAACAAAAGGCAGATGTGGAGGGGTCTTCACACTTGGGGGGTCCCCTGCAGTGTTCTGCTCAGTTTCAATGGTATGTTGATATATTAGACAAACTATCCTGGAGAATAATGGTTTTTTAGAACTAGTATATGTATAATCTTTTTAATAATTTATAAATAATATTTTCTAATACAGCATTGCTTTTTTGCTTCTGTTACTTTTATTTTTCATCTTTTCCTTTGAAAACATTAGCTTTCCATATACTGTTCTCTTTAGCATGTCTAATTTACTTCATCTTATTAACCTAATTTATTTTTACTTTTTTAAAAACACGTTTGCTTATCCATATCATTTCTCTGCAATATTATGTTTGTTATTGTCTCAAAATTGTATTGTAATTCCATTTTTGTTACTGTTGTTTACTTTCTTCACTATTCTTCCTTTTTAGTTTCCCTTTTAAATTTATTACTTAATCTAATTGTCTTAATTAGTCTATTTTCTCTATTTTATACTCTGCTTCTGATTCAGGGGGACAAGGCTGTATATCATCTATTTGGTATATCAGTTTTCTGTGTTTTCCTTCTGAAGTTTCTATTGAGTCATATTCAGAGATAAGATCACCCCCCAAATCATGAAAACGTTTTAATTTTCCTCTTTTTGTAACCACAGAACCAATGTTGTAGCTTGCTTTCTTGTTTGTTTATCCTCATTCTTAAAGAATGTCCAGACAACAGATTTGTCCAATGCTTTAGTATGAATGGATTGCCCTTTTCTGTACATTTGTGTTTTGGATAAGGTAAAGGATGAGTATGTATGAAGAGTTCCCTATCTGTACTAGATATTCACTATAATTCTTCTGTTTTTCTGGGCATTTCTCAGGGTGTAAAGCAAACAAGTCAAAAACAAACTACAGCTCCCTTCCTGAATTTCTATAATACCTTCCCCTTTCTTCTAGTCTCCTGGGTAACCTACACAGTCTAACCCATGCAGGGATGCGGCATTATATAACCCGCACCAATTCACTCAATGGTCTAGTGGCACCTTATTTTGGGATGGCAGCCATGAACACACTATCCCTGATTTTCCCTATCAAATTTCCCCACTTGTTCAAACATGGAGAGTCTGAGATAAGATTGGGCAAGAAAAATTAATAAGATTAATTTTGAATAGGTTTTACCTTCAGGTAGCATACAAGCATCAATTACTATCATTTTCCCCTTTAAATATGACAATTCTTAAATATTTCTTTGGTTATAATTTTTCCCATTTACTTAATGAGCATTTTTATAAAATCTGGTCTAGGCTAAATTAGGAACTCCTACTGAGATACCAGTTTAAAATAGAAGCCCTCTTCTTAACTTCTTCTGTTTGTCTTAAATATCACTGTGTGGTTTCTACAACGTGATTTTCTTTCTTGCTAGAGTTTTTTTCCTATATATATATTTTTGTTGGTGGTGATTTATAGTGAAGGAAAACTGCCAATTGAGGGAAAAAGTCATTTGCATTTTATAATGTTAAAATAGCAGATGCTTAAAGACCAGAATGTTAGTTAACATTTAGTATGTTTTTAATCAATTATGATTTTAAATAATTTTTGGAATTAGATTAAAAGTATGATAATTAATACTTAAAAATTATTTTCTAACACCTATTTCTACAATCAATATCATTTAAATGGCTTAGAGTGATTTATTAATGTAATCTTTGACTACCTGTATTTTATGTATTAAAAACACACTTTCACTTTACTGAATTATTCACCAAGATAAGTATGAAGAATAATCTTAACATCTTCATATTCTAGATTTCAATCTGCATACCAAAGCTGAATTTATAAGATGTAAGCAATTCCTCAAAACAATCCATCCAGAGCATTCTTTCAGCTCTGTAAATAGCAGGAAACATACAAGTTTACCATATATAAGATTATAAGGTTCCCAATGTTTATTAGATTGTGCTTGTCAATTGAAATAAACCTAGGAAGCAATAATAAAGCAGAAAGCACTTATTTGGGATCAAAGAATTGCAATCCCTGGCACACAGATTAGGGTAGAAGCCCAAATATAGTCCTGCTAGGGAGTAAAATTCAGGGGCTTTTAAAGGCAAAGAAGGGAGATTTGCATTGTAAAGAATTTTAATTGGAGTTGGAGACAGAAGCTAGTCTTGGCTAAATAAGATTGAGTGCTAAGGCTATCACTAGAGAGAAGGAAAAAATCTGTTGCTGTGACAAGGTACAGCTGTTCTTTCAGAGTCCTTGGAATATTTGCCATTTGAGAAGTTCCAAAGTTCATGGTTCCACCTGGTGAGGATGTGTACAAGGTCCACTCCATAATGGCCTCTCAGCTTCATGTTAAAACCCCTTAACAAAAGTGACTTCATTTTTTATCTCACATTCACATCATCTTTCCATCAGCCACACCCAATGCAGTTTAACAGGCCATGAAACATAAGGTTAGATATCTATAATTACGTATAAGAAAAAGTTCTTAATATTTAAGGAAAGTATTTTGCTTTATCATTTTTGTCTGGTAGTGCAGCGTTTTACATTATTTCTTTAAGCTTAGATTTACATTCATTTTACAGTGTTACCACTTAATATGGCTTATCTTATCCTACATCTTGAAGTCAGAAATTTCTCTAACTGGCAAAATTTAGAAGGCATGAAATATCTAAAAATTTGTTTTACTCGTCCTCTTCTGTTTTAGACTATCAGGATCTATTATTAATATTTCTTTCTTAAGGAATTTCTGTAATGCTTTCTTGCGATTCCTCATGCTATTGAATTTTTGTATTTCTATTGGTCAAATAAAATTTATAAAAATTTTGTGTTGGGGTACTGAATTAGTTCCTCTTACTGCAAGTTGAAAGTACCCTCACTTTTTTAAAGAGAATTTGTGCTAAAATGAGGTCCTGGGGGTTTTGTGTTTTTGGTGTGTGTGTATTTTTTTTTCTACTGCATGAAATAAAAGGGCAGGAAGAAACCAGAAAATATTATTAGACTAAAGTTTTTTAGCCCAGTTTTGCACCTATCAGAGGTTTATATCATTTGACCTTTAGTTAAATACTCTGAGCCTCCAGGAATAAAGGCTCTACAGTAGCATTAAGTATTATTGCTCTTATCTTCATCATCTAAATGCAATCTTTAAACTACTTAAGATTCACCTCTCACTCTTGGACACTTGCTTTAATACCTCTGTAATTGTAAAGAGGACTTTGATGAGAGTATTAAGGTTTCCCCAGCTTCTGAGTGAATTGCCTGTTTAATAGTAGATAAGCAGACTTCAAGAACTATTGAGATTATCGACATTCAGTTTCCTCCGATTCCTTCATTTTCTAATTTATTTAAAATTCATCTCTTCCTCACTACTGTGAAATCATACAAGCAAATACCAGTATAAGGTGGAAGACAGAATGACTTAGGAAACAAATTCCATTTTTAACTCCATCATTAACTTTGAGTAAGATCTTGAGAAAAATTACTTAATCACCTGCAGAATGGGGGTATAGCCCCAGAGACCATCTGAGTTGGAATATTGGGATTATTCTAGAATGTGTTTAATGCCTCTTATGTATCTAATTATCTTTTCAGTGATTTACTGATACTTAAGAGTAAATATGTCACCTGTCCATGTGGAATTTTAGATATAGTTTGTTTTTTTTCTTTTCTTTTTAAATTACTTTCCATATTTGAGAATTTTAAGTACAGTTTTTTTTTTCTTTTTAAATTACTTTCTATATTTAAGAAAAATGCATTAGATAGAAAGAGAAAATAAAATGTAATTTCAAGCTGTTTAGATAAATTTGAATTTTTTATTATGTGTTGTCATCTGACCTTAATATTAATAGAATATTGTTTTCTGAGACAATGAGTACACTATGAGAATTATCACTAACAGACCATGTGTGCATATTTGATACATCCACTACTGTAAGTGTAGATACTTCCCCTGTGAAACTCAGCCCAAAGAAAGACTTGGGCAATAAGTAGCCCTTATTTTTTAACTCCCAAATGAGGAATGAGCTTCACTTGTTGCACAAAGAAAGGAATAGAGCAGAACAATTTTAAAATCCACCTAAGTAATCTCAAGGCAGTATTTTTAGATATTCAGGAAACAATACACGGAAAAAGTGCTTTATTAAAAACAGAGAAAGAAAAAAGGAAAGGAAAGTAGGTTTAACCAGAAGCTGTTGGATATGTCACCTGCATTTTATTTTTAATTATTTTATGATGCATGATGGAAGTGAAAGAACCGACACAGTCTAAGAGGTCAAGCTTCCTCTTTGTGAACTCTTTCTACACTTGGCTGTTTTTGTGATTAGTCTGCATGTTTTCCTTAACACAGTTACTTAAGTCAAGGCTTCTATGTAACCCATCAGCATATACCTGTCCACCACTGAAAGGCTGAAACTGTTTGGAAATGTATAATATGTATCATTTCTGTCATGCTAATTTTTCTCCCTCCTAAGAATGAGGCACATTAGGAACAGTTGCAAATTGATAGTCCTACTACCTAAATCACAAATCAGATCAGTGCTTTCTTTTATTATCAAAGCTGAACTGCAAGAACTTGATATGTGAAAAATGTCCTATTTCACCTCTACTAATTTTAAATTTACTTTTATCATTTGTTTAAGAAATAAATTGGTATATCAGTCATGGTGACTCACAGTTATTCAGTAGATGTTTGGAGATAGCATAAGAATAGGCACTAGTGTCGCTCAAATGATGATATATTGAAGCTCCAGTTAAGAAACAAATCTAGAATGTAAGATGGTGCAGCTGTAATGGAAAACGGTATGGAGATCCCTCAAAAAATTAAAAATAGATGTACCATGTGATCCAGCAATTCCACACCTGGTTATTTATCTAAAAGAATTCAAAGTAGAATCTTGAATAGATATCTGTACTCCCATGTTCGTTGAAGCCTTATTCACAATAGCCAAGATCTGAAAACAGCTTAAGTGTCCCTTGATGGATGAATGATAAAGGAAATGTATGCAACAGAATGTTATTCAGCCATGAAAAGGAAAGAAATCCTGCCATTTGCAACAACATAGGTGAAACTTATGCAAAGTGGGTATTATGCAAAGTGAAATAAGTCAGACAAAAGATAACAAGTACTACATAATGTTCACTTATATGTAGAATCTAAAAAAGGCTAAACTCATACAAACAGAGAGTAGATTAGCGATTAACAGAGCTGGGAGTTTAGGGAAATGAGGAGATTTTGGTCAAACGGTACAAACTTCCAGATATAAGAGGAATAAGTTCTGGGAATGTAATATACAGTGTGGTAACTATTGTCAACAATACTGTTTATGTATCTGAAAGTTGCTAAGAGAGTAGATTTAAAATATTCTCACCATAACAACAGTAAAAAAATAAAATAGTAATTATGTGAGATGAAGGATGTATTTACTAACCTTTTTGTGGTAACCATCTAGCAATATACAATTGAACTTTAAACAACTGGGGGTTAGGAGAACACATGCCTGAGCATTCAAAAATCCAGGTAGGTTCTTCTCTTGGTAACCACAGGGAATTTGTTCCAGGACCCTCCATGATGCATGGAAGCTCAAGTCCCATAGTTGGCCCTCTGAATCCATGGTTCCACATCCACAAATTCAACCAACTGCAGATCTTGAAGTATTGCATTTTTTTGAAAAAAGATCTGTATATTAGTGGACGTGTGCAGTTCAAACACATGCTGTTCAAGGGTCAACTGTGTATATGTATCAAATCATCACATTGTACACCTTAAAATTTACACAGTAAAATTTCCTCTTTGTGAACTCTTTCAATTGTATCTCAATACAATTGAAAAAGTACAGGACTTGAAAACTGGATTTTTCAATTGTATCTCAATAAAGCTGGGGAAAAGAAAGTAAAACTAAATTACAAATAAGGAAATATGGTATATGCATACCATGAAATATTAATCATCTTAAAAAAGAAAAGTTTGCTCATATGCTACATGAATGAACCTTGAGTACATAAGTCAGTTACAGAAGGACAAATACTGCATGATTCCACTTATTTGAAGTATCTAAAGTAGTCAGACTCTGGAAGCAGAGAGTAGAACTGTGTGTGGTTGCCAGGGACAAGGGGATGGAAGGTTGGAGAATTGCAGTTCAATGGGCTTAGAGGTTCAGACACAAAAAATGAAACAGTTCTAGGGATCTGCTTGCAACATGTGCACATAGTTAATGATACAGTACTCTGGTAAGAATTTAAAAGGGTCGATTTCATGTTTCATGTTGTGTGTTAATAACAATTTTTTTAAAGTGTTGAGAAATGAATGGAAGTGACTTATGTGTTTCAGAAGCTGGTCCCATTTCCAATTCAGAGCTTTGTAACTTTAGGAAGATGAAGAGAGGGCTGAAAAAATGAGAGACCCTAGATACAGAAGCTTGGCTGGTTGCTAACTTTCTCACTGAAAATCATTCCTATTAATATATTAAAACATTAAAAAAAATCTAGAAATTATAAACTCTAGAAACACTGTTATAATCTCCAGAAATTATAGATAATATGAGGTTCTGGAACCCTAAGAATGACCTTTCCCAGACAGTAAACTCTTTATAAACTTTCACTATATATATATATATTTAAAGAAGATGTTGTGGGTAGGAGTTTATTAATTTATTTATATTTATTTTTACTGTGTTGGGTCTTCGTTTCTGTGCAAGGGCTTTCTCTAGTTGTGGCAAGGGAGGGCCACTCCTCATCACAGTGAGCGGACCTCTCACTATCGCGGCCTCTCTTGTTGCGGAGCACAAGCTCCAGACGCGCAGGCTCAGTAGCTGTGGCTCACGGGCCCAGTTGCTCCGCGGCATGTGGGATCCTCCCAGACCAGGGCTCGAACCAGTGTCCCCTGCATTAGCAGGCAGATTCTCAACCACTGCACCACCAGGGAAGCCCCCACAATATTTTATATCACAAGAAATACTAAGCATAGGTTTCTGGAATGAAACAACTTAGAAAAGAGTAGGGTATTGGACAAACATTAGCCAAATGAGGGTGACATTGATTTCAGATGAAATTCTTGAACTAATTTTAAAAAAGAAATTATTAGTGAATACCGGAAAGAAAGAACACATACCAGTCAGCTACAGTATGGGTTTACACAGATAGTCATCTCAGATTAATTCAATTTCTTCTTTAAATAGGGTTAGTAGCTTAATTGATCAGGTGATATTAGAAACACTGTAGACAGGGTCTGGATTTCAGCCAGGTATTTGACAAGACTTCTGACATCTTCCTTGCTGACAAGATAAAGTGAACTGGATTTAAGAGAGATTTCTGCTTGAACAAAAGTTATGATAATGTGTAAATAATTTGAAAACACTAAACTAATGACATTTATTTATAACTCTTTATGTAGAAGCCACTACTATGTGCTTTACATACATGCTCTAATATTCTTAACCCTCATAATCTATGAAATATACATATCCTTCAAGTTAGAAAAATGAGGCAAAGGGAAGTTTAGTACTTTGTATTATACTTAGGTCATGTGGTTTATAACTGGTAAAACCATAATATAAACCCAGTAAGGTGACTTCAAAATCATACCCTTAACCACTATGTGATAACCACTTGACTTGTCCTGTACTTTTACACAATTTAATTAATTACAGCAATGAAGCTATAGATGACATATTTATCAGTTTTGGCATAACCTGTATCTGAAATATTTTGGATGATATAATAATTAACATTAGAGTTTGCCTCTTTGAATTAGAGCTTTCCATGGCCATGGTAACAAATTCCCATAAACTTAATAGCTTAAAACAACTCTAATTTATTAGCTTATAGTTCTGTAGACTTGAAGTCCAACGTGGGTCTCACTGGGCTAAAATTAAGGTGTCAGCAAGGCTACTTTCTTTTTGGAGGCTCTAGAGGAAAATCTGTTTTCTTACCTTTTCCAGCTTCTATAGACTGCCTGCATTCTTTGGTTCATGGCCCCATTACATCTCCAAAGCTAGCAATATTGCATTCCTCTGTGCCTATCTTCCATAGTTACATATTCCTGACTCTCTCCCTCTATCGGCCTAATCCACATTTGTGATTATTACATTGGATTCACCCAAATAATCTAGAATATTCTCCCTATTAAGGTCAGCTGATTAACAACCTTAATTCCATCTGCAGACTTAATTCCCTTTACCATGTAACCTAGCAGAGTCATACATCCTGGGTATTAGGAGGATGTAGACATCTTTCGGTTGACCATTGTTCTGTCTAACAGTTCTTCTAATTCATTCTCTATAGAAAGAGTGAAATCTCTAAGGCATATGCATCGTTTTGTCATTTGGTGAGCATTGTTTTTTCTTCCCATAACCACTCGCATGAGCTTCTTAGTGCAATTTCTAGTTTAAAATATCCTGCTTAAAACCTTTTATTCTCTCTTCATTACTTTATAGATAACCTTCAACCAATTTCATGGCTTATAAAATCGATAATATTCTGGAAGTTGAGAATTATTGAAGCTGGGTGATGAATATATGGCGTATTTACTATATTAGTCTACTTTTGTATATATTTAAATTTTTAATAATAAAGATTTAAAAATAAACTCAGGGATTTTATTAGACTCTATAATAGTCAGTCATATAATGAGAACAATCTAAAAGCTGATGCAATACGTACTAAAATAGTAGAATTTTAATAGATGGAACAAGAGAGCAAGTATTCCACAGTATATAATGGATAAACAACCATTGATTTATGATATCCACTTTTGATTACTACAATAGAAAGAAATGTAGAAAAACTGGACCATATTCATAGGAGAGTGGCTAAAATGATACATGGATAGCAACCTACATAAATTTGGTTGAAGAAATACTGACCTTGCTCAAAAAAAAAAAATGCTGGCATAATGTTATCAAGTATTTAAAGATCATTACGGTAAAACAGAAGTAGATTTATTTTCCCTGGCCCCTGATAAGATGAATATTTAGCGACTTCCCTGGCAGTCCAGTGGTTAAGACTCCTTGCTTTCACAGCAGGGGTGTGGGTTTGATCCCTGGTTGGGGAACTAGGATCCCACATGCCAGGCAGCACAGGCAAAAAACCCCAAGAAAATAAAACAAAAAAAAAAAACAATATTTAGTAGAACCATAGGAAGAATTATGGAAAGAATTTTGGTTATCTATATAATTTGAGTTATCCAAAGATGAAAGAGCTGTTTTGAATGACAGTGAGTTAGATGACCTCATGAAGAGGATTCAAGCAGTAGTTTGTTTGTTGGACTTCAAAAGGTTTGTAGTCCCTTCTAACCTAGAATTAAAATTTGGTAAGACTTAAAATTTGACCCTTTTAGTTTGTAATAATCTCTAAAACCATACAACACATTCTACTTGATTTCTCAGTTTTACAGAATAACATGTGTCTATTATAATCACACAAGTGTTTGGACAAGACAAGTGAAATCTCATTGCTTTGAGTCAAACTTTCAAAGGGCACAGTATGCATCTTACTTGATTGAAGGCAGAGGGATTTATACTGCTGTAAGGACTAAAATAGCAAGACCATGAGGGTGCTTATGGGAGGAAAAATCTTATACTTGCCAAATGATATTAGGCCAGAAATTGGTGGAGTCCATATGGAATACACTACCTCCTAACCTGACCTCTACAAACTGGTGAGGTAAGATACTGTGGGTGGGAAATCTATATCCTCCCACATACCTGAGTCTTTCCTCCTCAGCTATATTGGTATAACTGTCCCCTTGGCTCCCGCTAGACATACCCTGAGACTCATAGTTTTGGCTTTTTACTTTTCTTGCCAACTCTTCTCATATACCTTTATGCAATTTAGAGAAAATCTTTTTTTAAGTGACATTTAGTGCTCTACCACTGTGATTTTTCAAAGCAATCTCAGTCTATTGCTAGGAGATGCTTAATGAATGAAAAACATATTTCAGGAATGCCAGTCAAGCATGCACACACATACATATGGTGAATTTTTAAGTTCCTTCCAGCTGTCATAGGACAGTATTACATGCAAAGAAGATATTTTTCATTTAATAATGTTTAAATTCCTCATTTGTATATAAACTTAATATTTTTTCTAAATGTTTGTCAGGTATAATCTCTTTTGATCCCTATAAGTACTGTTAAAAAAGAAAGGTGTCATGAGGAAACTGAGACCTAAGTGTCTTTGCTCAAGGTCACATTGCTGGTTAAAGGTCAGAAAGGCTTTAGAGGTGCAATTACTATAACATACTCATCCCTCTAGACAGGAGGAAAACCAGGCTTTGAACCTTAGACTTCTAATTATAAGTTCAGTGCTCTTTTCACTATGCCATATGACCTTTCCAAGTAAAATGCCTCAGCTTTCCAACATGGTAATTAGCTTTCAGTGTGACTTTGAGGCTTTCAGTGCGACTTCTAGGGGAGAGAGAGAGAGAAAGAGAGAGAGAAATCCCAAGTGAAAAACTTTCGTTAACCCTAGTAAATGAATTTGATTTATTTTTCTTATGGGTCTAATCAGAGTTGGAATTAATTTGAAATGAATAGCTACAGTTTTCTCATCTTTATTTTGCCATATAGAGCTACTTTAAAAAGTACTCAGTGACATTTTAGAGTAAATATGTCAAGCAAATGTAAATGTAATTACACAAGTCATATATGGTGTGAGTCATTTGTAAAGTTCACTAGGAATGAGCTATACTGCACAGTATCCATTTGTCACTTAAGAAAATGAGATCATCTGCTTTTACATATGAAGGAAGAAATTTAACAGTGCATTAAACCCAGTCTAAGACATAAAATATCCAAATTAACATTCTCCAATGGTTTGGGTTCAAATAATTTAACCATGAGGATATTCCCTATTAACTCCTTTCCTGACAAAGGCTGGTAGAGAAAAGGAATGGAAAAATCTGAAGAATATGTATATAACTTTTAATTCTTTGTGTGTTTGAAAGGGGACCTGAATAAAAGACAGATGGATGTCTTTTATGTTTAACCTCTTCATTATTTTATGTCTCTATACTGTACATTTTCATAATATACAAGTTCTAATTTTCTGTGGGATTATTATTACCAATTACCAAAACAATGATTTTCTTTATGATATAATTGGTCAGATCAGAGAAAGATAGGTTAAACTTATAATGAACTAAAACAAAGTATTTTTCATTGCTATACAGATGTACTAAAATCTGAAAATAGTAAAATTTATTTTCTCAGAAAATATGCTCTCTGTGCTACTGTTGCTGTCTGTAATTGGTTTTGAGTATAATTTTTCCAAAAAGTGAAACTATGGAACAATGAGGTACATGGCACCTTTTAGAAAATTATTTCAAAATGTACATTTTGAATTGTTCCTTCTGCCCTGTCACGTGCTTTGTAGTTGTAAGTTTCTGGCCTTGTCTACTACATTTTAAAGAATAAACATCCTAGAGCACAGAATACTGATAGAGGGTGTGAAGCCATTATCTCAAGAACAAAATTCAATAAGGTGACTGAGGTGACTACCCACACCTCACCTTCTACCCCTAAACTCTAAATCTGGCCTCTTCTCCTCATGATTTTTCTTTGATCTTGTTGATCCCCTTCATCCTTTACAGAGAGAGCTCTCCTATCTCCTCAATGCTGGAAGACACGGGTTATTTCAATCCCCCATGTTCCTTCTTGCTTCTTTTATCCTTTCATGAGTTACTCCAGCAGGCAGTGTTTAGGACCCACCCACCCCACCACCAAAAATATATATATATATACATACACACAAACACACATACAAATCTATATGTATGTGTGTGTATATATAATATATATATATATATTTTTAATTTTACAGTACAGTCCTGGAAGATTGGTTCCAGAATCCCCTGCAGCTACCAAACTCCACAGATGCTCAAGTCCCTTATATAAAATGGCATAGTGTTTGCATATAACCTACGCACATCCTCCCGCATACTTTAAATCATCTCTAGATTACTTATAATAGAGAATACAATGTAAATGCTACATAAATAGTTGCTATGTGGCAAATTCAAGTTTTGCTTTTTGCAACTTTCTGGAATTTTTTTTTCAAATATTTCTGATCCGTGGTTGGTTGAATCCGAAGATGTGGAACCTGCAGATATGGAGGGCAGCCTGTAGTTATATGTCTACATATACTTCCTATGAAAAGATGCCATCTTCCTTTCATCCCTCCCTCCTTCCCTCCCTCCCTCCCTTCCTTTCTATCTATCTTTTTTCTAGGTTTTAGCATGTTATATATTTTTTATGGTGCAACGTTTCTTTGAGACTCTGAAGTAGTCAATTTGGGAGATTTTCAGCAAATAAAAAGAATTTTAAAAACTACTGGCTTGTTTTTAATGATTAGAATTATAATTAATGATAAGGCTAGAGGATAATATGGAGCAGTAGTTGAAGATACATTTAATACTTTTCTTGTACTTTGTTTGGTTGTTTTGCCTGTACCCCATATATTTAAGTCAGTTAACTCTTCTCTACTTAATGACGTAGGTACTTCCCATTTAACACCCAATTTTTGAAAATCAGTTCTTTCCTGAAGCCTTAAAAGGAAGAGGATTATCATCTTAAGTGTGGGGACTCCAACGAAAGCTCATCCCAAAAGTTGAATACATATAATCATTTTTTTCCAAGGCAAAACCTCCAAGAAAATCTCTCATTATCTTGTTTATCTCTTTATCTGTCTCTATCTTTTTTATATATATTATCTGTCTCTTTGATCTGGTGTCATGTTAACTTTGAGAGTCCTGGAAATTTCTAATGCCTGAATTTAATAGCAATCTTCAAGCTATGCACTATCACTCAGGTCGAGTAAAGGTGAGCACTGTTGAGGTCCAGCATAGAAAGAAATGCATTTGTAGTTGCCTAGAGGCCTATGTCTTTTTATAGAACTGCTGAAGCCCCGCAAGAGATACAATAGTTTTTAAAGGTCTACTACTATTTATATAGTAGTAAGCCCCTTAAATCAATTTATATGCTCCTGATTTTACTTTCTGGAGCATTTTTTGCACAGTAACATAGCCTACAGAATAATTTTGCCTGATTATCAATTATATTTTTAAAGTATATTCAAGAACATTTACTGAGCTTTTATTGATTGCATCAGGCTATATGTGCTTCCATAACAAATTCAACAAATATTACCTTAGTGGCAATTATGGAGGAGACTGATCAATGCCTTGGAGGGAGAGGAGAATCAAAACATTATAAAGTATTACTCTCATTTTGCAGGATTTTATAACTTAACTTAAAAGTTGTAAAGAAATTTCTGCAGGAACAATGCAAATCAGTGTAGGTGGGTACTAAATGTGTGGCATAGAGAAGTGCTATGGAAGTTTTAAGGGAAGAGATTATTTATAGGCAGCCAGAGCTGCTTTTGCATATGTCAGGATGGGTTTAAATGGTCCATAGCAACCATTTTCTTTCCCCTTCCCTTCCTTTCCCCTCCTCTCTTTTTCTTTTAAAACTTAAACTTTGTCTTTTGGATAGGTTGTGATTTCCATCATGGTAAGGATTTTATTGTTTTTGCACATTCTTGATAATCTCTGTTTCCTCAGTGGCCCTCACAGAGCCTGACACGTGCAGTGATACCCATGGTTAGGTGAATGGAAGCCATACACAGTGAAAGCCACCAAAAGCTTGTTACTCTTTTTTCCTTTCCAACTACACACACTGTCAAACTAGCTGGATTTTGGAATTTTAGGGAAGAAAGAAGGACCTAATGACAGTTGTTTTTGTTAACTCATCTATGGCCCCCTTTACATTTGTTTTAACAATTAGATACCTAGGGCTTTGGTGGATATTATAAATTGGTCATTATTACTCCATTAAAACTCCAAAAGCTAATTTTATGAAAGTAATATAGCTAAAATACCCCAAGATCATGCATCTAATATAATAGTTATATTAGGGTTTTTTAATGCCAAAATCTTCTGACATATTGTTATTTGGGTTCATTAATGTCACTTGGAAATTACTCATTGAGTATCTAAATTTTGTTTTTAAATACACTAGAAAAAATATCACAGAGCCATAAAGTATTTCCCAACATCAGCTTGGAAGTGTTTATGGTGATTCTTAAAAAAAATTCTATGCATAAAAAAAAATATGGTTAGTTAAGTGAGCACATTTATCATCCAGACACCATGACCTTTATTGTACCTGTAGTTTCTCCATGCTCCTCTGAAGTCTGAGATATCTTTCCACAGGAACAGATACAGAAGGAAGCCAAGACAGCATTTAAAATCACTAAATGAACATTAAAACCCTTGGGTTGCATCTCATCTCGATGCTCATTAACCTTTTTGTGATAGATTATTTGGTTTTCTAATATATAGAATGGGCAACAGAAAAGTCACCTGCTTGATTGCCAGCAAGCTTCAATGTTGTGTTGTGTGTGTGTGTGTGTCTGTGTGTGTGCATTCACATATGAAAGAAAGAGAAAAAACAAAAGAGAACAAGAGTATGAGGGCTTTGGAAATAAAAAATTAGCATGATTTCACCAGAGTGAACATACATGCTGCCAGAGTAATCAAATTAATGAGTCTCAAGCATTGTTAGCCTCTATTTTTCGGAGAGACTCAAAAAACATATTTTGTGAGGGTCACTTCCTAAGAATTTTCTTATTACTGAAATAAGTAAGAAGTAGGCATCTTGCATTTACCTTACCAGAAAAAAAAAAAAAAAGTGCTTGTTTCAGAGCATTTATATATATATATATATATGTCCATATATATTCTGAATATATATGGACATTTATTCAGATATATGTCCATATATTTTGTAAAATCATTGCATTATATATATATATATATATAATCGGCAGTTTAAGAACCTCAAAAGTTGTGTCTATTTCTAAATGACATCAGATATCAAAAGCAAAGCAGAAAACTATAAAAAAACTTTAAAATTCCTACTGCTTATTTTATATATTGGTCTTGTTATTTTGTTTCTAAAGAGAATGCATAAAATTAGAACAGAACATTTTGCTTTTTATCCCTTTTAAACATTTTAAAAACCTTACATCTAATTCCCTGGAATGTCTTAATTCACTATTCATCTCACAGTTTTCTTAAATAATGACTCTCACCTAAAGTCTACACAAATCCCTGGCTAGGTGTGTGAGTGAAGGTGTTGTCCACATGAGACCTATATGCTTCCTTCTGCTAAATCCTTATCAAAATAAAAATAGGGTTTAGTGACTAACATTTTTGCCATAGTGATTATAATTCTAGTGTAATAGACAGCAGAGGGTAGAGGTCTGTTTTCTTCAGACTGCTTGTTCACTGCATAAGAGAATCTAAACTGTTTAAAATAAAACAGATGCTCTGAAAATTATCGGGCTTGTATTTAATTTATGCAGTTTTCCCATTAATAGCATTATCTATTTAACACATCCATTACACATTCTCAGCATTAATTTAGGCAGAAAAAATGTAACAGCTTCAAAAAGAAATCTTCCATTAAATTAAGGATATTGACTTTAATGGATGTCCCAAATAGACATGGAAATTAACAGGATGAAAAAACAAGTTGATTAAAAGTGGTCCCATTATAATTTGTTATGCCACATGGAATGAAAATATTAAGACAGAATTCACTAAAAAAAAATAGTGCCATGGAAAGCTGTCAAATCATAGAATCTTATGTAAAAATATGGCTTTCTATTGTTCTAAATAAATGTATATCTTGCAAAAAAAATATTTGGTATTTACAAGGCTCACTTTGTTTTGATGGTCAAGGAGTTGGAAGTAGTGATCAACATGCTCGTTTAATGACCTCTTTTCAAAGAAACTCTGTACCTTCTCAGGGCAGGCAGGGTGAATTGCTGCTTCTTTCCCTTCCCCCTTTCTCCTCTTTCTGCATCCCACAGTTCACAAATAGCTATTATTATGTTCATTAGATTGCTTGAATTCCCTTTTAATGATTCATTCTTTTGGACCTTAAAATCTTTCAATTTTTCGATCCTATTAAAGTGTCAATATACCTGAGTCATCATGGAACAAACAGGTCAATAAAAGTCCCAGGCAGTAAGGATTATGCAGCTGGGTGGAGTGGGGGGCAAGGAATGGGGTGGGGGGGAAGAAAAATCAAACACCAATGAGAACAGGCACAATATAGGACGTGGGGTGGAGAAAGGGGTTTAATAGGGTGAAAGGGAAGGTGAGTGGGGACAAACTATTCCTTCTTTACTATGTTATGTCTAGTTTAGAAATTTAACTTATAACCTTTTTTCATCCACTGATTCATCTGTTCAAACTGATTTATTGTATGCTTATAATCACACTGGCCTTGTGTAGGCACTGCAAGTATAAATATAAGAGAGTCCCAGTTCAGTCTAATGTATAAGGGACTATAAATGTAAATTATTATATTGTAATGAATTTTAAATTATTAATTTACAATATACTTACTGAGGGTCTTCCCCACGCAGGGTAGGAACTTAGAAAAGGAGGGTGGGAATGGTGTCAGAAATGTAAATGGTCAACTACCAATGAGGAAGAAGAATAACATGGGTTATGAAATGCAGATCCTTGATAGGCTCCTGAAAAGAAGCAGACATTTCTTCCAGAAAATGTCCTAGGAAATTTTAATTCCACAGAGTTTTTTATCGTATGTTTATTACTACACCAAACTAGAATTATCTTTTTCATTGAAAAAGACATTTGGAGGACAACAAAGCAAGAGTGACCTTATTTTCATGCCAGTCATCATGGGTAGACCTCGGTCTAAATAATATCCTCTTTGGGCTTGAAGAAAATGCAAAAGGATGCAATTTCACAACCTTCCTTGGCAAACTGAGAGCAAGACCTATTACCTTTTCTATCTTTTTCTTCCAATTAAGCCCTAACTTTTCAATTTTCTAGGTCATTTTTCTAAGCTGTCCCTTTCTTTCTTAAAATCAGTGACCCAAATACATAACTTATTAAGATAGATTTTACTTTTGCCCAAGCCTCTGCAGAGGGATACAGATGAACAACTACTGCCTGATCAGTCAATCCAGACATTTGCCCCAGTTCAGATCTTAAATCATCTTCCACTTTAGTGCATGCCTGTGGCCAGATGACCATAACTTCTATGTCTCTCAACAATCACAGATAGGAAAGACACAGCTAAATGGGTGTTGAAAGCATGGTCTTTCTTGAAGCCCCATGTTACTTAGTAACCAAGCAAAAAATTCAGAATTTAAGGAACCAGGGCTTCAGGAATTTAGTTCAAGCTTTTTCCAATATATCGTTGTTCCTGAAGATAAAACAGTTAACTATTCAGTCTTTTATTGTTTGATTTTTGTTGAACGTTATACAAAATTTTATATAAAAGAGGTGGAAAACAAGTGCAGATTGAATAAAATGTCTTGTGCTTTGAAAGAAAAAGAAATTAAGGGGAAAAAATAAGCTTAACAAAGGTCCTTGTTTACAAGTGAGCTCTGTATAATCATATGCTGTATAACCAAGCACTTTTTTCTCTCATTAAGTGATTATCAGCAATTGGTGTATTTGAATTTCATTTATATTTGTAAATGGTACTGACTTAGAATGTCTAACAGACACTTTGATTCAGTAAGTCTTATATAATGACATATAATCTATTGTCTTACTTAGATCAGTGAATGCTTGTCATTAACAATGCAGTGTGCTAATTGGCTCCATTTACCTTATTGTTTCACCACTATTTCATCTCTATGTTTACCATATTCACAGTAAGCTGGTAATATTTATTGAGCTTCTTTTATGTGCCACCATTCTTGATAAATTATGAGTCAATCTAATCAGATCCAGGACCTCCTGTTTTGCAAAGTCTAGATAGACATTTAATCAACTAATCACACAAATATATAATAACACATTTTAATAGTTGGTTTGAATGATAAATTCAGGAAGATGTGAGAGCTTATTACAAGAAAATCTAACCTAGATGTAGGGGAAGATGAAGCATCAGGAAAAGTGCCCCAGAAGAAATAAAACTTGAGCTGAAATATGGAAAACAAGTAAAAAGTAAGGAAACAGGAGGAGGGAAATAATTGCAAATGAAGAAATCAGCATGTGGAAAAGTTTAGTGGATCTCAAGCTTTACAGTGCATCAGAATTACCTGGAGAGCTTGTTAAAACACACAGTTCTGAGCCCCATCCTAGAGCTTATGATTCAGTAGGCCTGGGGTAGTGTCTAAGAATTTACACCAAGCACATTTCTAACAAGTTCTCAGATGCTGCTGCTGTTGCTGGTCTGGAGAACGTGCTTTGAGAACCATTGGATTAGAGAAATTGAAGGAAGATCATTATGGCTAGTCCACTGTGACTATGGAACAAGGGATTGAGGAGACAGAAATGTAGGGAGAAGACAGATGATTTAAGGCTTTATAAGATTTTTTTCATAGTTTTAAGAGCAATTGGTATATCTTAATGGATTTCTTTTTTTTTTTTTTTTTTTTTTTTTTTTTTTTTTGCGGTATGCGGGCCTCTCACTGTTGTGGCCCCTCCCGTTGTGGAGCACAGGCTCTGGACGCTCAGGCTCAGCAGCCATGGCTCACGGGCCCAGCAGCTCCGCGGCATGTGGGATCTTCCTGCACCAGGGCACGAACCCGTGTCCCCTGCATCGGCAGGCAGACTCTCAACCACTGCACCACCAGGGAAGCCCACCTTAGTGGATTTTAAGCAAGTAACTGATTTGATCACATTAGTCTGTTAAAAATATCACTGGGTTTATACTGTGCAGAAAGAATTGGAAGGGTAGTGGGAAGAATACATTGTAGAAGAGAAGTTAGGAGCTTATTCTGGGAGTTCAGAGGAGAGCAATGGCAGGGTGACAGGAGTGACAATGCAGAGACTGAGAGAGATACAAGAGATATATAGGAGGGAAAATCAATAAGACATGGAAATAAGAAATAAGAAAATAAGAAAATCAATATAAGAGTATTGGAGAGGGATGAGTCAAGATGACTCCAAGAATTCTGCCTTCTAATACCTGGATGGTCCTTTATGGTACCATCTAGGGAAAAAGATTCCTGGAAGAGGGCCAGATTGGAGGTGGAGGTGATGAAAGGAATACTAGAATTAGGATACTGAGGGTTTTTTGTTGTTGTTGTTTGTTTGTTTGTTTTATTAGAAATATCAAATGAGCATTTGGATATCTTTTGACCTGGAGCTCAGATGAAAAGTATGTGCCCCAAATACAAATTTGATGGATTTGAAGTTTTGTGTATGGATCAAATCACCTAAGATTAAAGAATGCAGTGAGAACATGAAAAGGCCTAGAACTGAGTTTAAGGAAATAAAACTTGACAGAAAAAAATAAAAAAAAAAGAGCTGATAAAGAAAGTTGAGAGGTTGTAGGAGGAAAAAAAATAAAATTGCTACTTCAGATGCCTAATCATTTTCATATGAACTTTACCAGGACTGACCAGGGCAAACTGGAATATGTTATCTCTCTACATTAGTGATATGTTAGATCTTCTGGATTAATGTTTTAAGTTTTCTGCCCTTTTATTTTCAATCATTTCTGGGAAATTTCTTTGAGAGTAATTAAAACACTAAAGAGCTTATTGGAAGAGTTTTATGGGGACAGTTGTTTCCTGGTGGCTTTACTGTACAGAGATCTCGAGGGAAACAGGATATGATGTTTGGTGTGGGGAACCATCCTTTCACCAAATACCATTCCTTTAATGGTTTTGCTTGTTTGTTTTCTCTGGATAGTGCTTTCCTGAACAATCTTCAAGTCTCCAACCTATTTTCAGAGAGTAGGTTGAGAGAAGAGGGAGAAGTCTCTGAGTTCAGCATGTCAACTTACCCCATGTTTCAGCCTGATGCCTTCTCCCTGTACTTGACTGGGTCTGGTGTCCTCCACATTCAGAGCCTCTGTAGCTCTACTGATCTGTAAACTGTCCCTTTGCTTCCTGCTGTCAGAAGAACTAGACCTTTCAAACATAATTTTAGTCTCCCACTATCCACTATAATTCCGCTGGACCCTCTCCGGAGATGGCTGGGACAAATCAACCCTTTTCTTATCAGAATGCCCTCTGTAGAGCCTTGGAGTGTCATTTCCTCCACTGTACTAAATCATTTACACCTCCTTTATCATCTTTATTGTCCAAAAATCTGTTGGAATATTTTGGTCCTAATGTCTGCTTACATTTTGACATTTAAATCTTATTCCATTTGAAATTAATTTTGGAATACAACATTAGGTAAGATTCCTCATTTTCTTTTTTTTTTTTTTTTTTTTTTTGCGGTATGCAGGCCTCTCACTGTTGCGGCCTCTCCTGCCGTGGAGCACAGGCTCCGGACGCACAGGCTCAGGGTCCGTGGCTCACGGGCCCAGCCACTCCGCAGCATGTGGGGTCCTCCCGGACCGAGGCACGAACCCGTGTCCCCTGCACCAGCAGGCAGACTCTCAACCACTATGCCACCAGGGAAGCCCCTCATTTTCTTTCTGCTAAAGTAATCATTTGTTCTAATATAATATATTTAATTATACATTATTTTCTTATCACTTTGGGATTCTAAGTTTTTATAGACTAAAGATTTATCTTCACTTCTTTGGGTTTGAAGAGCTTTTCCTCAAGGTTCCACATGCATTAAATGAAATGTAATTATATATAAAACTATGCAGCACATTGATTTGAACGTGTTACTAATGCAAAAGATATTACTGTACTGTTTCCTTCTCAAATATGGTAATTAGAGTAGTTAAAATACAACTTTATAAATATGCTGAGTGAGTAGAAAGTAGAGGAAAGCTTTACATCTTATATCATTGTTTCATTTGTTCTCTGTTGTATTAAGCAGAACCTCTCTTTTGTCCTTTTCTTAACATATTATGATGACATGACTTCCATTTTGATTTTAAGGCTTTCTCAACTTATAAAAGCCATTCACTGTGACTTCTCATGGTGAATGTCTCATTATATTCTCCTGTTGTTTTACCATCTTTGAAAACAAATAAAAATGACACTTCTAAACACTCCACTAAAACAAATTAGATTTATTCTGAAGAGTTCAGTGAACAGCATTTTGAATGAGATCCATAATGGGTTTTTTAATTAAATGAATATAGTCATTTCATAGAGGCAGTTCTCATTAGCAGAGAAGTATTAAGATGACCGTTTCATTCTAATTGTGTTGTGTGTTTATATAAGGGGGTTTATTTTAGGGTTGGTTTGAATAGATTTATATCTACTCATGTCTGGATGCCTAGTGCACATTTGAAAGATAAATATTATTGCTTTCCCAAAGACAGTACTCAAATAGTCTCAATAAAAACAAAACATTTTTCCCAGTAATTTGCTGTTATTTTATTTGTATTGGGTAATAGAGAAATTATATTTTATATATTATCTTTTATTAAACCCTTGGCTTTCATTTTATTTCTTTACCTTAATTTATGTGTCTTCAAAATATTTCTCCTAAAAATTCATATGTTGAAACCTGAATCCCCAGTGTGGCTGAATTTTGCAATGGGCCTATAAGGATATAACTAAGGTTAAATGAAGTCATAAGGGTGGACTGATATGATATAGTTAGAGTCCTTATTAGAAGAGACACCAGAGAGCTCACTCACTCTCTTTTTCTCCACATGAATGGACTGAGGTAAGGCTGTGGGAGGGAAAGGTTGTGATCTACAAGCCAGGAAGAGAGTCCTCATCAACCATATAGGCATCCTGATCTCAGACTTCCAACCTTCATAACTATGAGAAAATTAATTTTTGTTGTATAAGCTACCTACTCTGGTATTTTTATGGCAGCCTGAGCAGATTAATATACCTCCCTTTATGTAATTCTAAAATGTTAATATTCTGAGTTGCTATCAGAGTAGGTATGTAAGTATTATGATGAAATTTCATAGAAAAATGTTAAAGAAACATGAGCTTAACATATCTTTCTACAAGTTAGAACCTTCATTACCTGAAGGTCTTCCTTTGTATAGATACCATTAAGACAAGGTATCAAGAAATATTGGAACATTCTATAAGTGGAGCATGAGATTCCAGGAAGAATTATCTAAGTCTAAAAATGTGTATGCAAGGGACTTCCTTTTTTAGGGTACAGTATAAAATGGTAGAGTAAGGAATAAGTTTATAGTGAAGAAAACCTAACAAACAGTACTTCAGTCAGGTAATTAAGGATGAAATCATCAGTGATGTCATTTTAATAGTAGGTACTCTTGGTGTGATGTGATATTCCTGCCCAAAATCCATAACTACAGTCTGTGAGAAAAATATCAGACAAATTCAAATTGAAAGATAGTCTACAGAATACCTGATGAGTACTCCTCAAAACTACAAAGGTCATCAAAAGCAAGGAAAGTCTGAGAAACTGTCACAGTCTAGCAGAGTCTAAGGAGACATGAAAAATAAATGTTTTTGTATTCTAGATGGGATTATGGAACAAGAAAAAGGATATTAGGTAAAACCTAAAGAAATGCAAATAAAGTAAGAACTTTAATTAATAATAATGTTTATTTAGTGATTGTTTATTAGTTATGACAAATGTACCATACTAATGTAAGATGTTAACAATCAGGGAAATTGGGTAAGGGGTATATGGGAACTCTGAACAATACTGAAGCTTTTCAGTCAATCTGAAAGCCCTTGAAAAAAAAAGTTTATTTTAAAACTGTAAGTATATGAAAGGGATGTTATTTTTTTTACTTGTTTTTACCCAAAGTCAGTAAGACCCAATAAGACCCAGGATAGAGAGCCTTCTCTCTCCAAGGATCAGTAATTCTAATACTGTTTGGAATCCTTCACAGACTCATTTATCCACTTTGCATCATAGGATCCTATACCAGGCACCATGTGTATTAATCAGGAGAGTCTGGACTTGGATATTTTTAAAAAGTGGATTAGAGTAATCCAGCTTTATTTCTTTCTCATGTTTCAATTCCAGTTTGGCACACCAAGGGGATCTGCTTAATCAGGGACCAAGGCTAAAGGGAACTTTGTATACCACTTAAACAAGATTCCCAGGTTCACCAGAACAAGGAAGGGTATCCTGTATATCTACTTTTTACTGCCTTAGTCCAGAAATGATGCCTGTTACTTTTCCTCACAGTCCATTGATTAGAATTTTTCATATGGCAGTTGCCAGCTGCAAGGAGATTGGGAAATGCATGGAACAACTGGAATATTTGGTCAGCAGTAAATTTACCACTCATTCCTATTTCCTCATTCTTTACCACTCCTTGCTTACTTTTATCCAATTTCTTTTCTTTTTTAAATTAGTACTTCCAAAATATTTGGGAACTCTTTCTATGAAACTGCTTAATCTTCAATACTCACAGTACTCTCAGTTCATTCTCTAGTGAAACTGGGAACCCCAATTAGCTGCCAGTTTCCCACCATCTCCTATAGACTAAACACAAAACTCATGCTTCCTCCAATTTGCGCTTGTTTAATACTTACCAATGGAAATAAGAAGAAACATGGAATGAGTATATGTGTGAATATAGGAGATGCTTATTTTAAAGTTATTGCCTAGTGATAGGGAAAAGTACAAATTACTCTATGGTTCATGTCCTGAAATCCTTACTCTAAGATTGTCTCCAATTCCAGTATCAAAAATTAGTATTAGTTCCCCAAGTGCATTTTGATCAGGTTTGGTGAGACTTTATTTTCATAAGGAAATTGTCTTCTTGCCTTCTAAATTGGATAATTATAATTCTAAAAATTCACTCAGAAATGTAAATGCCCAATCGCCTATGAAAATGTTATGTTTTGACTTGCATTTATTGCATCTGTGTCTACGAGTTTAGTTGAATTAATTTTGCATCTTGGTACAAGCTCAGTTTGTATTTTCCTTTCTTAATAGCATCAAGAACTGAATAACAAATTAGAATCTATTTTATAATATGGTAGTTAATGACTAATAGAAAAACATTTTGGCAGATTTTGGCAAGAAATGGTTTGATATCTAAATGCTGCTATCTATTTGTGTAATGTTGTGTTATGAATCACAACTATCCTGTAGAAATTCACTTCGGTAGAATATTATTCTGACCCCTAATATACAGATAACACTGCACTCTACACTGAAAACAACACTTCAACTAACCAAACACACACACACACACACACACACACACACACACACACACACACACACACACAATTTCTTGGCAGTTCTAATCTCTTTTAATGATAGGTCAAGAGTTAGGGAAAATCTAATGTAGGAAACCTGGAGGGAACTTTCATATTCACTTGTGCTCTGTTCATGTTTTTGATCTCTTCAACCTCTTCTGTGCAATTTCAGATGAGCATATTCTTTACCTCCATAACCTGTGCTGTGACCCATAACTTTGTAAAGCTGAATAGAAATTTACTTCTCTGTTAAAAATCAGACTGTTTCCCAATTCTCTTCATACAGAATTTTCTTCTGTTAGTACCAAAAGAAACCCTATGATCTATTAGGCTGATCTTCTTTTAATTCACATCTTAAACCTCCTGACACTCAGCTTTTGCTTGCTTCACCACTCTCCAAATAGAATGCCCTCTCCTTTCCTTTCTGTGTTTCTCCTTCGATTCACAATAATTAACTGAAGAGTTATGACTCTGTTTTGACCTACAAAGGCTCTTGAAGTGGGCTGTTCTATCGAACTTCTTTGTTCATCAAACCCGTAGGTGTTATACATGGAAGGGATGAAAAGTCAACTGACTACATTAACTTCAAATAAATTATTTCCTCTCAGTCTTGCAAATGCTGTGAAACATGTATTAAAACTTGCTACATGTTGGACACTCAGCATATCATATGCATTGTCTCAATACTCATATCTCTTTTTAACAGCAATATTAATCCTGACTACTTTACAAGTATCTGAGATACGTTTTTGAGAGGTTAAATAATTCACTCAGTGTCACACAGCTAGATAATGTGAGAGCCAAGATTTGCATCTAAGCTTACTTGATTCCTAAACCCATATTCTTGGCTCCTGACATATTCTGTCACATATTGAGGACTAACACTTTAGAGGACATTACCTTCTTTTTAAAAATTTTGTTTGTTTTTGGACTTTCTAATTAGTGCCAAATATCTCTGTGTTAATTTCTGGTCAATAACGTACAAATTTAATTATAGTAATTTTGTTATATATTTTGATGTCTTTCTAGTACAAGTTCATCTTCCCTGCTCCTCCAGGCCTCTCCAAATCCCTGCTGCCACACGTTAGTTTTTTTTTTTTTTTGCTGCCCCAAATCTTCTTGAGAATGTTGCTTATATTAATCTTCTAGGCAAACCTTAAGAGAATTTGGTCCTATTCCAACAAAAACCCACTGAGATTTTTATTTGAGTTGTGGAAATTATATATTAAAAATGAGGATAGTGGGGACATGCAACCATCGATTTGCTCTATATTCAAATGTTTTAATCATTTTCCTTAATACTGTATAAACAAAGATTTAATAGTAACACAAAAGTTTACTAGTTTACTAACTCAATGCCCTGTATTTATTTTATTTAATTATTTTTGGTCAATTTTTTTGTTGTTGTTGCTATTCTCTTATTTTCAAATAATTATAGAGTAAGAGAAAGTTGCAAAGATAGCACAGATATTTTTCAGATACCATTCATCCACTTTCCCCCATAGATTATATATTATACAGCTACAGCACAATAGCAAAATCAGGAAAATGATAGCACCGTAAAATGTGAATATAGTTCTGTCATTTTATCACATATGAATATTCATGAAACCACCACTGCAATACACAATCAAGATACAGAACTACTTCATTACCATAAAGATCTCCATTGTGCTACCTCTTTATGGTCATGCCCAAATCCCTTACTATACTTAAACTCTGGCAAGCATTAATCAGTTTTCCATCTTTATAAGTTTGTCATTTTAAAAATGTTACAAAATGGAAACAGACAGCATGTGACCCTTAGAGATTAGCATTTTTTACTCAGCACCTTGCTGTTGAGAACTATCCATGTTGCTGCATAAATAGATTTTTTGTTCCTTTTTATTGATTAATAGTACTCCTTGATATGGAGACACTACACTTGTTTAACATTTCCTGTTTAAAAGTGACACTTTTATTGCTTTCAGTTTCTGGCTATTATAAATAAAATTGCTGTGAAAAATCAGGTATAGGTTTTTGTGTGGATAGAAGTTTTTTATTTCTCTGGGATATATTCCCAGAAGTACAATTGATCTGTTGTATGGTAATGTATAGTTTAGTTTTCAAAGAAATTGCCCAGCTGTTTTATTATAGTGACTCTACCATTGTACCTTCCCATCAGCAATGTGTAAGAGATTGAATTTCTTCACATTCTCTCCAGCATTTGGTATGGTCACTATGTTTAATTTTCTAATAGATGTGTAATGACATCTCATTGTGGTCTTAATTTGTATTTTCTTACTGGCTATTGATATTAAACATCTTCTCACATACCATTCATGAATTCTCCCAATATTTTGCCTATTTTCTAATTAGATTTTTTTCTTGAGTTGTGTGAGTTCATTATGAATTCTTGATTGAAGATCTTTATCAGATATATGGTTTGCAAATATTTTCTCCCAAGCTATAGCTTATTTTTTCATTCTCTTTACAGGGTCATAAACAAAACAGAAGTTTTTAATTTTGACAAAATCCAGTTTATCTTTTTTCTTTTCTTATATGGATATCTTTCTGTTGTCATGTTTAAGAATTCTTCACCAAGGCTGAAGTCTCAAAGATTTTCTCCTACGTTTACAAAAAGTTTTGTAATTTTTTGTTTTCTATTTAAGTTGACAGTCCATTTTGATTTAAATTGTATTAGTTTTGAGATTTAGGTTATTTATTTTTTTTACCTATAAGTATCATACTATTCCAGTACAATTTATTGAAAAAACTCTTCTTCCTCTTTTGAATAGTTTTTGTCCCTTTGTCAAAAATGCGTTGGCTGTAATTCTGTAGGTCTGTTTCTGGATTATCTTATTCTATTGATCTTTGTGTCTAACCCTTCGCTAATATCAAATATTCCTAATTACTGTAGCTTTAAAATTAGTCTTAAAATCAGATAGACTGATAATTTTTACACTTTTAAATTTTTTTAGAAATGTTAGCTATTTTATTTCTTTTGTAATTCCATATAAATTTTAGAATAATTTTGTATATGTCTACAAAATAGCTTGCTAGGATTTTGATAGAAGTTCTGTTAAATGTCTATTTAAATGTACAGAAAATTTGTCTTTCCTATGTTGTCTTCCAATTCATGATCATGTTATGTTTTCCATTTACTTAGATGATCTTCCATTTTAACAGAATTTTATAATTTACAACATATAAAGGTTGTACATATTTTTTAGATGTAATATAAGTATTTCTGTTTTTTGAGGGCTTGTAACTGGTATAGTCTTTTCATTTTAAACTTTCACGTATTCATTGCTAGCACGTAGAAATGTAACTGATGTTTTTGTGTTTATCATACACTCTGAGACATTTCTGAACTCACCTATAAATTCTAAAGAGGATTTTGCATAATTTTGAGGATGTTTTCTAAGTAGACAATCAAATCTTCTGCATATAGAAATTATTTCTTCCTTCCCAGTATATATGCCTTTTTTTTCCTTTTCTTACCATATCTTGTTTGCTAGAACTTCCATTTCTATGTTAAACTGCAGTGGAGAAACTGCATTGCTTTGTCGTATTCCTAATCTTAGAGGAAAAAATATTCTGTCTTTCATCATTAAGTATGAAGTTAGCTATAGATTATTTTGTAGATTTTTAAATCAAAATGGAGAAGTCCTTTACTCCTAGTTCATTGAGAATTTTTATAATAAATTGGTGTTGAAATTTGTCAAATGATTTTTCTGCATCAATTGTAAAGATTATACATATTTCTTTCTTAGCCTATTAATATAGTTGGTTATATTTCTTTCTTTTTTTTTAGATGAAGTGTAGTTGACATAATATTGCGTTACTTTCAGGTGTACAGCAAAGTGATTCAGAGATGTATACATATACACACACACACACAAACGTGTATATATTATATATTCCCTATATTATTTTTTTCTCACTCTCTTCCTTTATAGTTTATTACAAGTTATTGAATATAGTTCCCTATGCTATACAGGAAAACTATTTTTTCAGATGGCTAAAGTGTTTTATTATTTGTGCAGAAGACTTTTACTTTTTTCTTTTTTAACATCTTTATTGGAGTATAATAGCTTTACAATGGTGTGTTAGTTTCTGTTTTATAACAAAGTGAATCAGCTATACATATACATATATCCACATATCTCCTCCCTCTTGTGTCTCCCTCCCATACTCCCTATCCCACCACTCTAGGTGGTCACAAAACACTGAGCTGATCTCCCTGTGCTATGTGGCTGCTTTCCACTAGCTATTTTACATTTGGTAGTATATATAAGTCCATGCCACTCTCTCACTTCGTCCCAGCTTACCCTTCCCCCTCCCCTTGACCTCAAGTCCATTCTCTATGTCTACGTCTTTATTCCTGTCCTGAGGCTAGGCTCTTTGGAGCTTCTTTTTTTTTTTGATTCCATATGTATGTGTTAGCTGTATGATTCCATATGTATGTGTTAGTTGTATTTCTCTTTCAGACTTACTTTACTCTGTATAACACACTCTAGGCCACCCACTTCACTAAAAATAACTCATTTCCTTTCTTTTCATGGCTGAGTAACATTCCACTGTATATATGTGCTACATCTTCTTTATCAATTAATCTGTCAGTGGACACTTAGGTTGCTTCCATATCCTGGTTATTGTAAACAGTGCTGCAACGAACATTGTGGTATGTGACTCTTTTTGAATTATGGTTTTCTCAGGGTATATGCCCCATGGTGGGATTGCTGGGTTGTATGGTACTTCTATTTTTAGTTTTTTAAGGAACCTCCATACTATTCTTCATAGTAGCTGTATCAATTTACATTCCTAACAACAGTGCAAGAGGGTTCCCTTTTCTCCACACCCTCTCCAGGATTTATTGTTTGTAAATTTTTTGATGATGGCCATTCTGACTGGTGTGAGATGGTACCTCATTTTAGTTTTGATTTGCATTTCTCTAATGATTAGTGATGGTGAGCATTTTTTCATGTGTTTGTTGGCAATCTGTATATCTTCTTTGTAGAAATGTCTACTTAAGTCTTTTGTCCATTCTTGGACTGGGTTGTTTGTTTTTTTGATATTGAGCTGCATGAGTTGCTTGTAAATTTTGGAGATTGATCCTTTGTCATTTGCTTCATTTGCAAATATTTTCTCCCATTCTGAGTGTTGTCTTTTTGTCTTGTTTATGGTTGCTTTGTTGTGCAAAATCTTTCAAGTTTCATTAGATTCCATTTGTTTATTTTTGTCTTTATTTCCATTTCTATAGGAGGTGGGTCAAAAAGGATCTTGCTGTGATTTACATCATAGAGTGTTCTGCCTATATTTTCCTCCAAGAGTTTTATAGTGTCTGGTCTTACATTTAGGTCTTTAATCCATTTTGAGTTTATTTTTATGTATGGTTTTAGGGAGTGTTCTAATTTCACTCTTTCACATGTAGCTGTCCAGTTTTCCCAGCACCACTATTGAAGAGGCTGTCTTTTCTCCATTGTATATTCTTGCCTCCTTTATCAAAAAAAGGTGACCATATATTCATGTGTTTATCTCTGGGCTTTCTATCCTGTTTTATTGTTCTATATTTCTGTTTTTTGCCAGTACCATACTGTCTTGATTACTGTAGCTTTGTACTATAGTCTGAAATCCGGGAGCCTGATTCTTCTAGCTCCATTTTTCATTCTCAAGATTGCTTTGGCTATTCGGGGTCTTTTGTGTTTCCATACAAATTGTGAAATTTTTTGATAGGGATTGCACTGAATCTGTAGATTGCTTTGGGTTGTATAATCATTTTCACAATGTTGATTCTTCCAATCCAAGAACATGGTATATCTCTCCATCTTTTTGTATCATCTTTAATTTATTTCATCAGTGTCTTATAGTTTTCTGCTTAGAGGTCTATTGTCTCCTTAGGTAGGTTTATTCCTAGGTATTTTATTCTTTTTGTTACAGTGGTAAATGGGAGTGTTTCTTTGATTTCTCTTTCAGATTTTTCATCATTACTGTGTAGGGATGCAAGAGATTTCTTTGCATTCATTTTGTAGTATAGTCTGAAGTCTGGGAGCCTGATTCCTCCAGCTCCGTTTTTATTTCTCAAGATTGCTTTGGCTATTTGGGATGTTTTGTGTTTCCATACAAATTGTGAAATTTTTTGTTCTAGTTCTGTGAAAAATGCCAGTGGTAGTTTGATAGGGATTGCATTGAATCTGTAGATTGCTGTGGGTAGTAGTCATTTTCACAGTGTTGATTCTTCCAATCCAAGAACATGTTATATTTCAACATCTGTTTGTATCACCTTTAATTTCTTTCATCAGTGTCTTATAGTTTTCTGCATACAGGTCTTTTGTCTCCTTAGGTAGGTTTATTCCTAGATATTTTATTCTGTTGTTGCAATGGGAATGGGAGGGTTTACTTGATTTCTCTTTCAGGTTTTTCATGTTTAGTGTATAGGAATTCAAGAGATTTCTGTGCATTAATTTTGTATCCTGTTACTTCACCAAATTCATTGATTAGCTCTAGTAGTTTTCTGGTAGCATATTTAGAATTCTTTATGAATAGTATCATGTCATCTGCAAACAGTGACAGCTTTACTTCTTCTCTCCTGATTTGGGTTCCTTTTATTTCTTTTTCTTCTCTGATTGATGTGGCTAAAACTTCCAAAACTATGTTGAATAAAGGTGTTGAGAGTGGACAACCTCATCTTGTTCCTGATCTTAGAGGAAATGCTTTCAGTTTTTCACCACTGAGAATGATGTTGGCTGTGGGTTTGTCATATATGGCCTCTATTATGTTGAGGTTAGTTCCCTCTATGGTTATTTTCTGGAGGTTTTTTTTTCATAAATGGGTATTGAATTTTGTCAAAAGATTTTTCTGTATCTATTGAGATGATCATATGTTTTTTCTCCTTCAATTTGTTAATATAGTTTATCATATTGATTGTATATATTGAAGAACCCTTACATTCTTGGGATAAACCCCACTTGATCATGGTGTATGATCCTTTTAATGTGCTTTGGATTCTGCTTGCTAGTATTTTTTTCAGAATTTTTGCATGTATGTTCATCAGTGATATTGTCCTGTAGGTTTCTTTCTTTGTGACATTTTTACCTGGTTGGGATATCAGGGTGCTGGTGGCCTCATAGAATGACTTTGGGAGTGTTCCTCCCTCTGCTATATTTTGGAACAGTTTGAGAAGGACAGATGATAGCTCTTCTCTAAAAGTTTGATACAATTCACTTGTGAAGCCATCTGGTCTTGGGCTTTTGTTTGTTGCAAAATTTTTAATCACAGTCTCAATTTCAGTGCTTGTGATTTGTCTGTTTATATTTTCTATTTCTTCCCAGTTCAGTCTCAGAAGGTTGTGCTTTTCTATGAATTTGTCCAGTTCTTCCAGGTTGTCCATTTTATTGGCATATAGTTGCTTGTAGTAATCTCTCATGATCATTTGTATTTCTGCAGTGTCACTTGTTATTTCTTCTTTTTCATTTCTATATTGATTTGAGTCTTCTCCCATTTTTTCTTAATGAGACTGGCTAATGGTTTATCAATTTTGTTTATTTTCCCAAAGAACCACCTTTTAGTTTTATTGATCTTTGCTATCGTTCCATCATTTCGTTTTCATTTATATCTGATCTGATCTTTATGATTTCTTTCCTTCTGCTAACTTGGGTTTTTGTTTTTTTTTTTTCCTTCTTTCTCTAATTGCTTTAGGTAAGGTTAGGTTGTTTATTCGAGATATTTCTTGTTTCCTGAGGTAGGAGTGTATTTCCAAAAAATCCCTCTTAGAACTGCTTTTGCTGCATCCCATAGGTTTTGGGTTGTCATGTTTCCATTGTCATTTGATTCTAGGTATTTTTTTTTATTTCATCTTTGATTTCTGCACTAATCTCTTGTGGGGTTTTTTTTTTGTTTGTTTTGTTTTGTTTATTTTTGCTGTACATGGGCCTCTCACTATTGTGGCCCCTCCCGTTGTGGAGCACAGGCTCCAGATGCACAGGCTCAGTGGCCATGGCTCATGGGCCCAGCCGCTCTGCAGCATGTGGGATCTTCCCAGACTGGGGCACGAACCCGAGTCCCCTGCATCGGCAGGCAGACTCTCAACCACTGCACCACCAGGGAAGCCCTCTTTGTTTTTATGTAGTGTATTATTTAACCTCCATGTGTTTGTATTTTTTACAGATTTTTTTCTGTAACTGATAGGTAGTCTCATAGCATTGTGGTTGGATAAGATACTTGATACTATTTCAATTTTCTTAAATTTACCGAGGCTTAATTTGTTTTCCAGGAAATGATCTATCCTGGAGAATGTTCCATGAGCACTTGAGTAGAAAGTGTATTCTGTTGTTTTGGGATGGAATGTCCTAGAAATATCAATTAAGTCCATCTTGTTTAATGTATCATGTATTGCTTGTGTTTCCTTTCCTATTTTCATTTTGGTTGATCTGTCCATTGGTGAAAATGGGGTGTTCAAGTCCCCTGCTATGATTGTGTTACTGTCAATTTCCCTTTTATGGTTGTTAGCATTTGCCTTAGGTATTGATGTGGTCTTATGTCGGGTGCATAAATATTTAAAATTGTTATATCTTCTCCTTGGATTGATCCCTTGATCATTATGTAGTGTCCTTCTTTGTCTCTTGTCATAGTCTATTTTAAAATCTATTTTGTCTGATATGATAAATGCTACTCCAGCTTTCTTTTGATTTCCCTTTGCAAAGAATATCTTTTTCCATCCCCTCACTCTCAGTCTGTATGTGTCCCTAGGTCTGAAGTGAATTTCTTGTAGACAGCATATATACATGTCTTGTTTTTGTATCCATTCATCCAGTCTAGGCCTTTTTGTTGGAGCATTTAACCATTTACATTTAAGATAATTATCAATATGTATGCTCCTATTACAATTTTCTTAATTGTTTTGAGGTTGTTATTGTTGGTCTTTTCCTTCTCTTGTGTTTCATGCCTAGAGAAGTTCCTTTAGCATTTCTTGTAAAGCTGGTTTGGTGGTGCTGAATTCTCTTAGCTTTTGCTTGTCTGTAAAGGTTTTAATTTCTCTATCAAACTGAATGAGATCCTTGCTGGATAGAGTAATCTTTGTTATAGTTTTTTTTTTTTTTTTTTTTTTTTTTTTCCCTTTCATCACTTTAAATATGTCCTGACACTCCCTTCTGGCTTACAAAGTTTCTGCAAAAGATCAGCTGTTAACCTTATGGGGATTCCCTTGTATGTTTTTTTCCCTTGCTGCATTTAATATTTTTTCTTTGTATTTAATATTTGATAGTTTGATTAATATGTGTGTTGGTGTGTTTCTCCTTGGATTTATCCTCTGTGGGACTCTATGTGCTTCCTGGACTTGATTGACTATTTTCTTTCCCATATTAGGGATGTTTTCAACAATAATCTCTTCAAATAGTTTCTCAGACCCTTTCTTTTTCTCTTCTTCTTCTGGGACCCCTATAATTCGAATGTTGGTGCATTTAATGTTGTCCCAGAAGTCTCTGAGACTGTCCTCAGTTCTTTCATTCTCTTTACTTTATTCTGCTCTACAGTAGTTATTTCCATTATTTTATCTTCTAGGTCACTTATCCATTCTTCTGCCTCAGTTATTCTGCTATTGATTCCTTCTAGAGAATTTTTAATTTCATTTACTGTGCTGTTCATCATTGTTTGTTTGCTCTTTAGTTCTTCTAGGTTTTTTTAGATGTTTCTTTTGTTTTCTCTCTTCTATTTCCAAGATATTGGATCACATTTCTTATCGTTAGTCTGAATACTTTTTCAGGTAGATTGCCTATTGCCTCTTCATTTGTTTGGTCTGGTGGGTGTTTACCTTGCTCAATCTGCGGTGTGTTTCTTTGTCTTCTCCTTTTGGTTAACTTACTGTATTTGGGGTCTCCTTTTCACAGGCTGCAGGTTTGTAATTCTGGTTGTTTTTGGTGTCTTCCCCCAGTGGCTAAGGTTGGTTCAGTGCGTTGTGTAGGCTTCCTAGTGGAGTGGACATCAAGAAGATTTAGATGAGGCTGGATCTTCTCTTTCTTGTGAGCAGGACCACGTCTGCTGGTGCTTTTTGGGGTGTCTGTGAGCTTACTATGATTTTGGCCATCTTCTCTGCCAATGGGTGAGGTTGTGTTCCTTTCATGCTAGTTGTTTGGCACAGGATGTCCAACACTGTAGTTTGTTGGTCGCTGAGTGGAGCTGGATGTTAGCATTGAGATGCAGATCTCTGGGAGAGCTTTTGCCATTTGATATTATGTGGAGCTGGGAGGTTTCTGGTGGATCAATATCCTGAACTCGGCTCTCCCACCTCAGAGGCTCAGGCCTGACACCTGGCTGGAGCACCAAGATCCAGTCAGTCACACGGCTCAGAAGAAAAGGGAGAAAGAAAGAAAGAAAGAAAGAAAGAAAGAAAGAAAGAAAGAAAGAAAGAAAGGGAGGGAGGAAGGAAGGAAGGAAGAAAGAAAATGAGTTATTAAAAAAATAATTTTTAAAAGTTTAAAAAGAATTAAAAAGTAATTTTAAAAAAAAAGAAAGAAAGAAAGAAGAGAGCAACCAAAGCAAAAAACAAATCCACCAATGATAACAAGCACTAAAAACTCTACTGAAACCAAGAAACAAACAGAAAAAATGGACAGACAGAACCTTAGGACAAATGGTAAAAGCAAAGCTATACAGACATAAGCACACAAAGAAGCATACACATACACACTTACAAAACGCGAAAAAGGAAAAAAAAATATATATCCATATAAAAAACAAAAAAAGGCGGAAGACAGCAACCAAATCAATAAACAAATCTACCAAAGATAATAAACTCTAAATACTAAATGAAGATAAACATAAAACCAGGAACAAATTAGATGCAGAAAGGAAACCCCAAGTCTACAATTTGCTCCCAAAGTCTACTGCCTCAATTTTGGGGTGATTCTTTATCTATTCAGGTATTCCACTGATGCAGGGTACATCAAGTTGATTGTGGAGACATAATCTGCTGCTCCTGATGCTGCTGGGAGAAATTTCCCTTTCTCTTCTTTGTTTGCACAGCTCCTGGGTTTCAAGTTTGATTTTGGCCCCACTTCTGTGTGTAGGTCACCTGAAGGCATCTGTTTTTCGCTCAGACAGGATAGGGTTATAATAACAGCTGATTAGGAGATTTGGGCTCACTCAGGCCTTGGGGAGGGAGGGGTAGACAATGGGAGGAGACCCTGCAGCAGCAGAGACGGGCACAACTTTGCAACATCCTGAGGCATGCCATGTATTCTCCTGGGGAAGTTGTCCCTGTATCTTGGGACCCTGGTAGTCATGGGTTGCACAGGCTCCTGGGAGGGGAGGTGTGGATAGTGACCTGTGCTTGCACACAGGCTTCTTGGTGGCTGCAGCAGAAGCTTTAGTGTTTCATGACCATCTCTGGTGTCTGTGCTGACAGCCGCGGCTTGCGCCTATTTCTCAAGTTTGTTTAGGCAGTGCTCTGAATCCCCTCTCCTCGTGCACCCCAAAACAATGCTCTTTTGCCTCTTAGGCAGGTCCAGACTTTTCCCAGATTCATTCCTGGCTAGCTGTGACTCACTAGCTACATTCAGGCTGTGTTCACCCAGCCAACCCCAGTCTTCTCCCTGGGATCTGACCTCTAAAGACAGAGCCTCAGCTCCCAGCCCCAACCCGTTCATCTGGGTGAGCAAACAAGCCTCTTGGGCTGGTGAGAGCTGGTTGGCACCAATCCTCTGTGCCAGAATCTCTCTGCTTTGCCCTCTGCACCCCTGTTCCTGCTCTCTTCTCCATGGCTCCAAAGCTTCACCCCTAGCACCCTCTGTCTCTGCCAGTGAAGGGGATTACTAGTGTGTGGAAACTTTTCCTCCTTCACAGCTCCCTCCCAGAGGTGCAGGTGCCATCCCTATTTTTTTGTCTCTGTTTTATCTTTTTTCTTTTGCCTTATCTAGGTACATGGGGAGTTTCTTGCCTTTGGGGAAGTCTGAAGTCTTCTGCAAGCCTTCAGTAGATGTTCTGTAGGAGTTGTTCCACATGTAGATGTAATTCTGATGTATTTGTGGGGAAGGAGGTGATCTCCATGTCTTACTCCTCCACCATCTTGAATGTCTCCTATACAGTAAAACTTTTTGTTTATCTGTTCTATATATGGTAATGTACATCTCTTAATCCCATACACTCAGTTTATCCAAGCTCATTATATTTCTTGATTCTAGAATATTGATCCAGCCTTGCATCCCTAGAGTAAATCCCAGTTAGTCATAGTGTATCTTTTTATATCCCTGAATTCTATTTGCTAATATTTTGTTAAGTAATTTTGGGTCTATTTGAGAGATTTTTATCTCTAGTTTTCTTTAGTTTCTTTTCTTTCTTTTTCTCCTTCTTTTTTTCTTTTAGCTATCTTGGGAAGTCTTCTTTCTTCTATATTTTAGATAAGCTTGTTTAAAATTGTTAATTCTTCTTCAAATATTTGGTGTAGTTCTCCAGTGAAACTCTGAGCCTGAAGATTTCTTTTTCAGGATTTTTAAGCTAAGTTTAATTGAAGAGTTATAGGGCTATTTACATTATTTATTTAATGATGATTGAGTAATGATAATTTGTGCTTTGAAGAACTGGTCCATTTCATATATGTTGTCAAATTAATTTTGTGTGGAATTATTGTATTATTCCTTTATTATCCCTTTGAGGTCTGTGGAGGCTTAGAGGTATCCCCTATTTCATCATGACATTGATGTTTTCTTTTATTTTCTTGTCTGTTATGCTAGAGGCTTGTCATTAATTGATCTTATCAGAGAACTAGATTTTGTTACACGGATTTTCTCTATTGTTTCTCACTTCATTAATTTCTGTTTGTGTTTTTGTTATTTCTTTACTTCTGCAAATATTGGGTTTATTTTTACTCACTTTTTTATAGTTCCTTAATATGGAAGGTTAGATTATTAGTTTGAGTCTTTTCTTTTTTGCTAATGTAGGCATTTGAGATACATTTCCCTTCTTCACTACTTTAGCTGCACCCACATATATTGAGAGATGGTAATTTTATTTTCATTCAGAGAAAGGTAGTTTTCTGTTTCCCTTCAGACTTTCTCTTTGACCCATGAATTATTTAGAAGCTAGTGTTTAGTTTTCAAGTGTTGGAAGATTGTCCTGTTATTATTCTATTATTGATTTCTACTCTGATGCCACTGTGGTCAGAGACTACACTCTGTATGATTTAAATTCTTTTGAATATTCTGAGTTTGTTTCATGGTTTAAATATGGTCTATTTTGATATATTTTTTAAATTTTTTATTTGTTTATTTTTGGCTGTGTTTGTTCTTCATTTCTGTGTGTGGGCTTTCTGTAGTTGTAGTAAGTGGGGGCTGCTCTTTGTTGCGGTGAGCATACTCCTTATTGTGGTGGCTTCTCTTATTATGGAGAAGAGGCTCTAGGTATGAGGGCTTCAGTAGTTGTGGCTCCTGGGCTTAGTTGCTCTGCCACATGTGGGATCATCCTGGACCAGGGATTGAACCTGTGTCCCCTGCATTGGCAGGTGGATTCTTAACCACTACGCCACCAGGGAAGCCCTTGATATATGTTTTATAGAAATAATGTGTAATCTGCTGTTGTTAGGTGATGTATTCTATAAAGATCTATAGATCCTGTTGGTTTATAATGATGCAGACTTCTTTTACAATCTTACCAATTTTCTGTCCAGTTTTCTATCACTTTTTGAGAGGTGAGTGTGGAAAAGTTAATTGTGGATTGATCTATTTCTTCTTTCAGTGTGTCAGTTTTGCTTCACATATTTTGCAGTTCTGTTGTTTGATGCATACACATTTAGTATTACTGTCTTATTGACAGACTGATCCTTTTATCATTGTACAATGAACCACTCTGTTACTGGTAATTTTCTTTGCTGTGAAATCTACTTTGTCTGGTATATTAATATAGCCTCCCCTGCCTTCTTTTTGTTATTTGAATATTCTTTATAAATATTTTCACTTCACCTACATGTATCATTATATTTTAAGTGAGTTTCTTGCTATGTGCAATCCACTCTTTTTCAATCCACTCTTTTAGTCTGTATTTTAATTTAATTTAATTTCCTATGTTTTTCACTTTTTTGTTTTCTTTTTTTCTCTTCCTGTGGGTTACTTGAACATAATTTAGAATTTCATTTTAATTTATCTATGATGTCTTTAAATGTATCTCTTTGTGTAGAATTTAAACATATATGCTCTAGATATTGAATTATATATGCATTACTTATAACATTCTACTGGTGTCAACATTTTACCAGTTGAGTAAAGTGTAGAAAAATTCTCTCCCTTTACATATCACTATCTTCCTTCAATTATAATATGTTTGTCTTAAATATTTTATCTGTACTAATTGAGAGCTATAATAGATGGTGTTATAATTGTTGCTTTAATCGTCAGATATAATTTAGAAACTCAATAGACAAGGGAAAGACTATTGTACTTAGCAATAGTTTTGCTTTTTTTTCTTTCCTTTCTTCCTGACGTTCCAAGATGTGTTCTTTATCATTTCTTTTCTGTTTACATAACTTCCTTAAGCCATTCTTTCATGGTAAGTTGTCTGGTAACAATCCTCTTTGGTTGTTATTGTTTCTCTTTTGTTTCTTTTGTTTTATTTTCCATCATCTGAGACTGTCTTGATTTCCTCTTTATTTCTGAAGGATATTTTTGTTGGATATAGATTCTGAAATGACAGCTCTTTTATTTTAGTACTTAAAAAATGTACCACTTAATTTTAGCTTCCATGGATTCTGATGAAAAATTTATTGCCATGCAATTTTTTTTTTCTCCTATAGGCAAGGTGTTGTTTCTCTCTGTCTGTGTTCAAAAATTGTTTTTTTTTAGTTTTTAAAATTCACTTATATGTCTTGGTATGAATTTCATTGAGCCTATCCTGTTTAGGATTTGCTCAGTTTCTTGAATACATAAGTTAATGTCTTTTGCCAATTTGGGGAATTTTTCAACATTGACTTATTTGAATACTTTTTTCCTCTCTGCCTTTTTCTGTTTTCTCCCTAGACTCTGATAACATGAATGTTAGATCTTTTGTAACAGTTTCAATGATCCTTGAGTCTCTGTTTTTGTGTTACTTTTGCAGATTTTTTTTTCCTATTCAAATTGCATGATTCCTATTGTTCTCTCTTCACAGTTCTTCTTTATATCTTCTGTTTCTTTGCAGATATTTTCTTTTTTTAAAAAAAAATGTATCATGTCTTTATAATTGTTTATTTTTATGATGGATGATTTAAAAGTGTCGTCAGATATTTTTTAACATCTGTATGATCTAGCTGTTGGCACCTGTTGGTTACTTTTTCTCATTCAAGTTGATATATTTGTTTCTTTTTATGTCAAGAGTTGTTTTTTTTTTTTCTAAAGAAGTTTTTTTTTTAACCCTGGATATTTTGGAGACTACGTATGAGACTCTGCATCTCATTTAAATCTTGTTTTAGTTGGCTTTCTTTGACTCTGCTCTGACAGGGGAAAGGGGAATGTTAGGATAGAGTGGAAGTTCATTTTCCCCCACTCAGCCTCCTTTGACAATGGAGAGGGGGAGGGACTTCTTTTTACCATTGATTAGTGATGAAGTCCTGACTCTCTACTAGGCCCACTCTGATATCACCTCCATCAAGAGTAAGAAGGGTTACCTTGTTACTCTTAGGTGGGAATGGATTCCCACTTGTTCTGAAATGCTGAATGTTCTGGCTCACCACTTAGATTTCTTTGATCCACTCTCATTGAGAGCAGGTTTGGACAACTTTTTATAACCAGTAGATGGTGGAAGTCATAGCTCTACTCTAGGTGTTTGCTGATGTGGGTGGAGATAGGGTCACAATTTTGTGTGTGATTTGGATGGAGCAAAGTGGATGTTTTCTGAAAGTATTTTATCTTGCTAGACTGTCTTTTTTTTGGTCCTTTTACTAGAGAGGAGCAGGCTTTTTTGGGTTTCTTTTTAGTCCCTGTCCATTTGGTGTTTACAAGTTATTGCCTTCTGCAGCACCAAGTCTACAATACATGAAGAAAATAGAAAACCCATAGAATTCACCACTGGATGCAAGGTCCCTTGCTAGTCTGCTTTCTTATTTCTGGTGTTTTTCAATGTAGTTAGCAGGAAGAGTAGAGAATGTCTTCTACCCCATCTTTTAGGAAACAGAGGTTTCTGTTTGTTTATTTTAACTTTATTACTGATGCTTTAACATGATTAATTTCTTAGTCATCTGGAATACATCTTTAAGAGGTTTTAAAAATTTTATATTGCATTTTGAAAATTTTATATTTCTGGCAATATCCATTTGGTGCCATGATTTATGTATTATAGATTGAAGGATTTTAAATAAATAAGCACATACATGCATACATATATATGCATAGCTATATAAATATATATATGTACATGTCCCTCTTCATTATCTTATAGCTCTCTGGCATTACTGATGCAGAAGAAAAGTGTGCCACCAACATAAAACATTTTTTATCATGGATTGGATTTGTGCTTGTTTCTCTGAAAATGCTTAGAAAATTTTATTTACTTTCTTTAAATTTGACAATTAAGATTTCCTACAGGGCTAAGTACCAAGATGAGGCCCTCTATATATTTATTTGCATGGTAGTTTTTAAGTCATCTTGATCTCAAATGTTCCTTCATCCCAGAAAGATTCATTTTATTAATTCTTGATCATTGATTTTCATCTTGTTCTTGCCTGCAGTCTGGACAACTGATCATATTTCAGGGTACAATTTCCTGTACCTTCCTTACTGTCATATTTTTTGTTCTCTTTTCCTTTTTCTTAGGTATTGTGTGAAATATTTCTTGAAATTGACATCTAGTACTCATGTGGGTTTCTACAATATCGAACATTCTGTACGCTCCCTGCATTACAGTTTTTATATCAGTTAGATCATGTTTTTCATTTGAGGTGAAACATTTATTTCTCTGAACAGCTGGTACAAGAATTCCTGTTAGAGAGAAAATTATATTGGAAACATATTTTGCTTGTGGATAAGAAGCTAAGGTAATGTTCAAGAACTAAGAATGATTACTGAATCACATGTGAGGAAAGAGGTAGAGAGAGTCAGGGAGGTTATGAAAGTTCTGATATGCTCACCATGACCCCTGTTGTGGGGCTCCAACATATTTTCAACATACAAATGTCTGGTTAATGAACATGATTAAATTTTTTGTGTGTGAAAGGGACGGACTAAGTGTCATGTTTTATGTTAGGGGCAATGTGTTAGAGCCAGTAAATAATGTAAGAGACAGAAAGCAAGGAGAATGTAATCTCCTTAGCATTAGCATAGATACTTGAGAAACCCTTGGACTTCCAAGAGCTATGAAATTGGTGGAGAGGATAATGCAATTAGGCACAGAAAGGAATTTAAGACAATTTTACAAAGTTTCAAAAGCCAGATACAGAACAACACAGAGGGAAGATCATGTGAAGACATAGGGATAAGATGACCACCAACAAGCCAAAGAGAAAGGCTTCAGAAGAAACAACCCTGCCAGAACATTAATCTTTGACTTCTAGTATCCGGAATTGTGAGAAAACAAATTTCTCTTTAAACCACTTCCCTACACCCACCCCCACCAAACAAACAAACCAAAGTCAGAGATGTTCTTAGCTAAGATGCAGGTAACATTTTTTTTTCTTGTTCTCAATTCTTTCCCCTCCTTATGGTTGACTGCCTACTTTTAGTTTCTGTGATGGCTTTTTCCTTGCTAAACTGTTGTGCTTGTGTTTCATTGAAATTTCATCACAGTCATCTCAGAGACTGGATTTGTTTTGGTTTGAATCATTTAAACTCAAATGAATTAGGAAGCAAAATGTGGTCTGTCTCCATTTTAGTTGTGTCACTAGAAGTTGATTAGGGAACTGCTCTCATTCTCAGCTCACTTTACCTTAATTACTAGAAAGACAAACAAACAAAATACTAAATCTCTTTGTCTAGCAAGTCCAGCTCCCCCAAATATAAGCAGGGAACACTATGTGCCAACACTGGATCCTTGCTCTGTGTCATCTCAGGCATCTGTGACCTTCTTTGGGACCACAGTTGGATCAAGACTTATACCTCCTTCTGCTCCAGCAGCTTCCCTATCTCTGAAGCTAGACATTCTGAAACAAGAATGTTGATTTTGGGGTTTCCCTGGTGGCGCAGTGGTTGAGAGTCTGCCTGGGTTCATGTCCCGGTCCGGGAAGATCCCACGTGCCACAGAGCGGCTATGCCCGTGAGCCATGGCTGCTGAGCCTGTGCATCCGGAGCCTGTTGTTCCGCAATGGGCGAGGCCACAACAGTGAGAGGCCCGTGTACCGAAAAAAAAAAAAATGCTGATTTTGGGGAATATGCTTCACATATTTGAGGCCTATGGTTGCTTGAATTTGGTAAATGGTGGGTTTCTTGGCCTTTTATCAGATCTAGTCCTTTCTGTATTCTATCTTACTTAATCCTCAAAGTTTCTTGCACACTATTTTCTGTCTGAAAATGTGTGAGAATATTGATATTTTTTAAAATTTTGTTTTAAATTAATTATGCTTCTGAGCATCCATGCCACCAGGCCGGTAGAAAATTCAGTCTCAGAAATTCACATACTCTAACAACCACCATGTACTCAAATGTCATCACCTTTAAAGAGACAAATTCTCATGGGGCTTTATTTAGTGCCATAACCGTGAGAACTTTGTCATCCAGACATCATGTAAGTGAAGCTTATAACCATAAGCAGTGAAAGCGTACAGTGGGTGAGTGCAAAGGCAGTGGAGCAAAGAAGTTCTGAGTAGAGTACTGTCTCTACTTTTGTTGTGTGACATTGCATACTAAATAACTTCCCTTTGCCTCAGCCTTTTCAGCTGTAAAATGTAAATTATAATACTTGGTCTCAAAGATTTTTGTGAGGATTAAATGAATAAATGCAGGTGAAGTTCTCAAAACAGTGCTTTGCCCACAGCAAGCTCTACACATATGTTTGAATTATGCTTCTCTGAGCTCCTGCCTTCTCCCTGTGGTGCTGTGGGTTCCCAAGGGCACAGATTAGTGAGCCCCCTTCTCAGTCTCAGTCCTTCCCATCTAGCTGCTTCTTAATTTTCTTCTTCCTCCATTTCCTTGGAAATCCTAGGAATCCTCTTTGCTGAGCTTAAAATTGCACAAAAATAGAGGAAGTGCTTTTAATTTTTTTCTTGTCATTCAAAATTTGTGGCAAATTAAAAACAAAAACAAAGAACAGAGCCCAGCTACTTTCTAGAAACAGGAGAAGTTACACACAAGGACAACACACAAATATTCAGGCACCCATGTTCTATGGCCTTTAATCACTTCAGTGGGAATATTGGAGAGAACTAGAATTTGAATGCATTTGCTGAAGCATTTATTTTTCTGAAAAGCTTTCATAATATTTTTTACCTATTTTTTCCTATTTGAAATCCTATAGAATTTATGATCTATTCAAAATTATAGAGAAATTATTTTTGCTATGCATACATTAAGATAATATTAATAAAATTACAGCAATACAGATTGAAAAAGGGTATACTCCCTTGGTAGCCATGTATGTGGAAATAGAGTATACAACTTACTCACATAAAACAAAACAAAACAAAATCAAGTTTTCACCTTGGATTTACCCTTTCACTGTTAAATGTATCTTTAATTACATATTACTTGTGATTTTCTGTTAATAGTACTTATACAGTTAGAGTTATATAAAGTTTGCATTCCAGCTTACCTCATGGCTTTCAGGCTCAAATCGCACTTAGAATTGATTTTCTATGAAGTACGATTTTGGTGACATAGAAATTAATCATTTTTATTCAAATTTGATAGAGTTCTATAATAATTATATTTATTTGGTATCAATATTTTATGTCTATGCTTTACCTTGAAGCAATATAAATATATATTGATTTTGTACCCATATTTTTAATTTGCAAATTAATATATATAAATACATATATATACACTTAAACATACTTATTCAGTGCCTATGTTTTATTTTGTAAGTCAATGCATACATGTATATATTTATAAAGCACTTAAGATTTATGTATATAGAAATTCATGTATATATATTATATTTACATAATGTGTATATAAAATGTGTCAGCAATTTTTTTTTTAGCAATTTTTTAAAATTATATTTAGATGTCTAATGATAATTGTTTCTTGTGCCCCAGAATAACCAAAATTCAAAGTTTCTGACATTAAAATTATATGCCAATAACATATTGAATAATACAATTAATATTATATCATAGCATTAAATTAACATATTAATCAATGGGTTAAATCATATTAGTATAATTTGCATTATACTAATGTATAAATTTTATTAGTACATTAGTTTATACTTATTAAAAATTATGGTAACATAATAATATAAATACTCATATAAAAATAACCAATTGCTCTTACAGGAAGTACTGAACATAACAGCACAATTTCAAAAAATTAATCTCACCTTTTGTGGGCAACATTCTTAATTACAGATGTAAACATAATTGTTTTATTTTAGTGTTACCCATGCACATATTATTGGAGGAATATCTCATCCTGACACTTTTGTGTTGCTTAAATTTTCTCTCCAACTTCTTAGGGATCACAAGATGTTGACAGAGTAATAAAAGCACTGAGAGATGTGGTGAATACTTAAGTTATAAAAAATCAGAGCCCACATAGAGTTATTAAGGGACTTGTAATTTTCAGGAACAATATCTTCAAAACAGCTAGGGATTCTGCAAAGTACTTTCTGTTCTGAGTGCTATATAAGAAGAACAAATAGACCTATTATTCTTAAATACCTATCTGAAAGATACCATTGCTAGAAACTAGAAAACAGATGGACAATTTTTCAGGTATCTAAATAAAAAGAAAAAGGAAGATTTCAATAAGTCATATACTGGTGTGATTTTATAATCATTCAATTCACCTACATCGAGTTTTAAGTGAATAGAAATTGCAGGTCCTCAGTTTTGTACATGACATATTTTCCACCCCTTGTGAAGTTATATTTTGGTTTTTTTTGGAGTTACCATTAATATTCTTTAATTTAAAATTATTTATTAATTAAAAATGCATTTTCAAGTGATTATCATATGATTAAAAACAATGTATGACACACGTGCACTTTTGTTAATCAAAATGTTTTGTAAATACCAATCAATATAATTTAAAAATCTTATCCTATTAGAAGAAAGATATTTATTTAGAAAATGAAGTAAAATTGCATGGATTACAATGGTAAAAGTGTGATTTTAAAAATATTAAAAATAGTAATATATGAATGTAAGTATAAAACATCCCATTTTACAAATACGTTTAGGTAAGCTGGAATGTTTACCTCTGAGAAGAGTCCTATAAATTCATCCAGAGGTTTCATATTTTCATTGATAAAAATGAATCAAAACAATGGAAAAGACAATGATAATAATATGCTGTTATAAATACAAAGAGCTTTTACACTCATTTTCACCTTTGACCATCCTACATATATTGTGAAGTGGACAGGGATTTTCATCTTTATTTTAAAGATGGGAAAATCAAAGAGGATGATGTTGAAAGAAGTTTGTATAATAGAAATTTCTTTGATAATGAAAACGTTCTATACCTGTGCTGTACAGTTCAGTAGCCACTAAACTCATATTGCTATTGAGAACTTAAAATATGTTTAGTGTGACTGAGGAGTGAAATATTTAATTTAATTTAATTTTAATTTCAATAGTCACTCATGACAATGTTTAATAGCACAAGTATACAGTGTCATTTATTTATATACTGATTCACTTATTTACCTTTGCAGTGAGTACACAGATTTGGACTTGTGACTTCCATCATGCTGACCACATTGTAGAGCCAGTGAAATACCTTGCTTAATTCACAACTTGGGAGGAAGCACAGATTAGAAGACACATTCAGATGTAGGTGTCTTTTACTTGCTAAGAAATTAGGTTGTAGAATATAAACTGTTGATCAGTCACTAAATCTAGTGAAATAACTTATTTTGTCACTTGCAAATATTTATATCTAGTATCACACACATTTCAAATGAAAAGTAGCTTTGCCTACTTATCACTAGAGTTGGCTAGTCAAACAGGCATTGGAAAAACCAGAGAAGATAAGTAATTCAGCTAAGGATTTACAGAGAATTTACTGGCATTTAAGATTAATGGAACTGACTGATTATGTTATATGGTTGATCAATGTAGATTTCTGGCGATTAGCAAGGACCAAATTTTCTCTTGTGAGATTCCAGGTATAAAATTCATGCAGTTCAAATGTTGCTTCACACTCCCAGTGTTCATTCAGAAACTGGAAGTGGATATCTTTACTAATGATTGAGAAAGCTGCTTCATTCCTTTCCATTGCTTCTCATTCCATTGCTTCAAAACCCCCAACACACATGTTATATGTGTAGGAAACTTTAGAAACATGCTGAGTTCCAACCATTAGGGTATTATTTCTACCAGTCTTCTTGGAGATTATTGTCTTCTTTGAACTTTCTTCTAATTCTTTTACATATTTTTTTTTCTGTCTCACTCAATGTCATTTGTCATAGTCATTACCTATTTTGGTCTAACAAAACATCCCAAAATTTAGTGGCATGAAAAACCATAATCTCAGAATTTAAGTGGGTCAGGAATCTGGTCTTGGTCTGATTGGATCTTCTGGGTCTCAGGATCTCTTGTAAGAGTTCAGAGTGTTGGCCAAGGCTCTACTGAGAAAAGATCCCCTTCCAAGTTTACTCATGTGGGCATTGTCAGGATGTGATTCTTTGTGGGCTTTGGGTTGAGGGTCTTCATTCTTTGCTGGCTTCCTTCAGATTTTGCCTGTGGCCCTCTTCATAGAGCAACTGAGAACATAGCGACATACTTCATCAGGGTGAGCAAGTGTGAAGAGGCAGAGAGAGAGGGGGAGAGAGAGAGAGAGAGGCCTTGAGAGAGAATGAGAACAAGAGGGAAGTTACAGTATGACTTAATCTTAAAAATTCCATAATATCACTTTTGCTATATTCCATTAATTATAAGCCTCTAGGTCCAGCCTACACTCAAGAAGAGGAGATGATATGAAGGCATGAACATCAAGATGGAGGGCATAATTAAAGTCATTTCAGAAACTGCCTGTCATAACCTCTATTTTTAGGTATCTACCAATCTCCCATATATTTGCTCCTACTCTGGTGCTGCAAATTTCCTTTAAAACATCTAGTTATAAATGTCTGTTTTCATGATGATATTAAAATACTGTTAAAAAAAACTGAAAACAGATGTACTTTACTTTAAGGGATAATATATGAATTGTCATTTTAAAATTAAAATTTTAATTGTAGTAAAAAAACACAAAACATAAAATTTACCATTTATTCATTTTTAAGTATATAGTTCAGTAAAGTTAAGTACATTTGCATTGTTGTGCAACCAATTCTAGAACTCTATTCATCTTGCAAAACTAACTTTATACCCAGTAATCAACAACTCCTATTCCCCACTTCCTAACAAACCCTGGCAACCACAGTTCTCCGTTCTGTCTTATGAATTTTAGTACTCTAGCTAATTCACATAAGTGGTATAGTACAGTATTTATCTTTTTGTGACTGGCTTATTTCACTTAGCAAAATGTTCTCAAGATTCATCCTTGTTGTAGAATGTGTCAGAATTTCCTTCCTTTTTAAGGCTGAGTATTGTTCCAAAGTATAGACCACATTTTTAAATCATTTCATTCATTGATAGACACTTGGATTGATTCCACCTTTTGGCTATTATGAATAATGCTGCTATAAACATGGGTGTACAAATATATCATTAAGACCCTTCCTAAAAATATTTTGGGTTTATAGTCAGAAGTGGTAATTCAATTTTTTTTTTGAAGAACCACCATACTGTTTTCCATAACAGTGAAATTATTTTACTTTCCAATGAACAGTGCATAGGGGTTCCAATTTCTGCATATCTTCACCAACACATTACTTTCTGTGTTTATTTTTGTTTTGAATAGTAGCCACCATAATGGATGTGAGGTGGTGTCTCATTGTGGTTTTGATTTACATTTCCCTAATGCTTAGTGATATTGAGCATCTTTTCATGTGCTTATTGCTCATTTGCATTTTTCTTTGAAGAAATATCTATTCAAGTAATTTTCCCATTTTTAATCAGGTTGTTTGTTTTTTTGTTGTTGACTTGTAGTTCTCTGTACATTCTGCATTTTAACCCTTTATCAGATATACGATTTGCAAATTTATTCTTCCATTCATAGGTTGCCTTTTCACTCTGTTGATTGTGTCCTTCAACACAGAGAAGTATTTAATTTTCATGTAGCCCAGTTTACCTATATTTGCCTTTATTGCTTGTTGTGTCATATCTAAAAACTCATTGCCACTTAATATTGTTAATAAGTCAGTACTCTCCAAAGCAGTCTAAATTTCAGTGCACTCTCTATCAAAATTCATGGGTTTTTTGCAGAAACAGAATAATGCATCCTAAAATTTATATGGACTCTTAAGCGACCTTGACTAGCCAAAATAATTTTGAGAAAGAACAAATTTGAAAACCACACACTTCAAATTTCCAAATTTATAAAGTTACAGTAATCAAAACAGTGTGGTACTGGTGTAAAGGTATACATATAGGCCAATTGCCTTAAAATAACAGCTATCTTGGCATCCCTTAGACCAGTCAAGCTGACACATAAAATTAACATACATACAAATATGTATAAATATATAATATATATTTATATCACTAGTTCTTCCATCTGTGTCTTTTAGTCATGCATATTGAAAAAAGAAATGGCATCCTCCACAATTTATACCTTACGCCTCACCTCTATATGGTAACAGTCCATGTGCATTGGAAAATAACATGTATTCTGCTGTTATTCAGTAGATTTTTCCTTAAAGCAGGAGTCCCTAACCCCTGGCCCGTGGACCGGTACTGATCTGGGGCCTGTCCCTGTTAGGTACTGGGCCTCACAGCAGGAGGTGAGCAGTGGGCGAGTGAGTGAAGCTTTATTTGCTGCTCCCCATCACTCCCCAGTGCTCATATTACCACTTGAACCATCCCAAACTCCCACCCTACCACCCCGTCTGTGGAAAAATTGTCTTCCATGAAACCTGTCCCTGATGCCAAAAAGATTGGGGACCCCTGCCTTAAATGACAATTAGATGAAATAGGTTGACTTAATAGATTGAAGAACAAATAGTATTCTCTAGGTCTTTTCTGTTTGTACTATCTACCTACTTATTCTAACATTACTGAGAGAGAAGCATTAAAATCTTCAACCAAATTTCTTAATTTTTTAATCTGCTTTCAGTTCTATTAGCTTTTGCTCTATGAATTCTGAAGTCCTGTTAGTAGGTGCAAAAATGTTTACAATTATTTTATCTTCTAGATGGATTGAACTCTTTATCATTCTGGAATGACCTCCATTATCCCTGATGATTTTCCTAAATCTTTAATGTAGTTAATCAAGCTCTTTTTTAGATTAATGTTTGTGAGGTATATTTTTCCCCATCCTCTTACTTTCAATCCACTGATAACTTTATATTTAAAGTGACTTTTCTGTTGACAGCATATAGTTGGGTCTAGTTTTTTTTTTTTTTTTTTTTTTTGGGTCTAGTTTTTATATCCAATCTGATAATCTCTTTGTTAATTACTGTGTTTAGACCATTTGCATTTTATATTATTGATATGATTGGTTTAAAATCTAGCAGGTTGCTAGTAGTTTTCTATTTGTCCCATCTCTTCTTTGTTCTAGTTTTCCTCTTTTACTGCCTGCTTTTAGAATAATTGGGTATATTTTTTATTGTTCCATTTTAACTACAATGCTGACTTCTTATTTATTTTCTTATCACAGTCTACATCTGGATAATGCTATACAATTTCATGCAGTTATACACAAGTATACACAGCAGTATACTTACATTTCCTCTCTCTCCTGTTTTGCATTATTATTGTCATATATTTTATTTTTACATATGCAATACATATACAATGCATTGCTATTATTTTTGCTTGGACAGTCAATTATATTTAGAGTGATTAAAAATAGGAATAAAAATATTTTCTCTATCTTTATTTAGACAATTGAGACCATTTCTGAAACTCTTCCTTATTTCACATTTATTTCTGCTACATTCCTTCTCTCTGAAGAATTTTCTTTAACATTTGTATAGTGCAAGTATGCTGGTAATTAATTTTCTTAGAACTGGTTCCTCTGAAAAATATTTATTTTAATTAAAAAAACTTATTCTTGCTCTATATAATATCCTGGTTTGACTTTTTGCTTTTGTCTGTTTCAGTACTTTAATGATGTCAGGTTTTTTGTATTCTAGTTGCATAGTTTCTGACAGGAAATCTGCTCTAATTCTTGTGTTTGATCCTCTATCAGCATATTATATTTCTTTTTTTAATGGCTGCCTACAAAATTGACTCTGTATTTTTGATTTTAAGCAGTTTAAATATAATGTGTCTAATAGTGTTTTTTTTTTTTTTTGATTTTAATATTCATTCTGCTTGGATTTCTGCATATGGTTTTCCCTCTCCCAGCAATAGATTTCTATTACTTGTTACTTGGTTCTTGCTAGCATGGTTTTGAGATGAGGGAACATAGGGGAAGAGGGGCAGATCTCTGTTTTCATGATGGACTTTCAGCGTTAGGCAAACACTGTATGCCTGTGTCTTTGCAGTGGTACTTTTCTTTGCAGTATCTCCTATGTGTAGCAGACAGACTATGTCTTCTTTCTTTGGTACTCTTGAGAGAGAATGTCCTGCTCTCCTCCAAAGTTAAAAGACTTCCAAATGTGTTGCTTTAGTTTTTGCACCCAAAACTTTCTCCACCCATAGTGTTAGAGTTTTTATTATTATTTTTCTTTTGCTCTTCACTCAGTCACAATGGTTCTCACCTGTGCCCTGGGGCAACAGTGTTTGCTGCTCCTTCCAGGCAGCCTAGAGCTTTTGAATAGTAGACAAGATGGGTCTGGATGGAGCTCTGTGCCTTTCCTCTCATAGTGGCAGTCTCTTCCTCCAGATTTACCCCACCAAATGAGGCTCTCTGCAGTCTCCCATTCTGTTCCCAACCTAATAAATGAGAACTTGATGGAGGTTCATGAAGAAGAGCCCCAGAGCAGGTGTAAAATCCCCTGTGTCTGTAGCTCCCAGTAATTCTGTACTCTCATTGTGATCCACTCTCAAACTTCAGAAGTTCATTAAAATTTTAGAGTGAAGTCTTCTTACTTGCCAGTAGGACATTTTCTGTCTCTTCACCTCATGCTCTGCAGTAAGTTAACAGTGCTTGCAAAAAGTTCTTAAATTTTAACCTATGTTGTAGCCATGTGAGTTCAGCAATCTGGGTTTAAGAAATTTATAATTTTTGTAGCCTGTCTGATCTTTCTTGTTGGGATTTAGGCTTTTAACAGATTTTCATATCGTTGGGGAAAACAGAACTCCTGCATCAGTACTAAACATATAACAATAATGACAATGAAAGCTTCTTAATTATATCTAATACACAACTACAGTTGAGAACCCCAGAAACTTGAGCACCATGCATAACTTCTAATGCCATGGCTTTCAACCCTGGGTCCTGATAAAAATCAATGGGGACATTTTTAGTAAATATTGATGCCCAAGTCCCAAGCTTCAGAGATTCTTAATTAATTAGTATGAGCAGAGCCCCAGACATGGGTATTTATTAAAATCTACCTCGGCGATTCTAATGTGTAGTCAAGGTTAAGATCACTGCTCTGATCATTCTAAATGGTCCTATAAGTGTGTGAAATAACAAATCTTTGCATATGATCCATAATATTCTCAAATCTATCATAATCACATTTATTTGAAGGTATTCATTTTTTAATCTTACCTCCTTCAGTGAAACCAACCAAGGTCATTTTTTTTACACTTGTAGATGCATATTCTACCCGAGGCCACACCCAAGCTGTAGTCACAGATTATTTGAAATCATTACAGTGATTTGTTTTTGTGAGCTAAGGAGAGGGGTGTCTTTTCCAAGGGGTTAAATCAATCCATTGGGCTCTTCTCTAATCATGGTTGAGTAGGCTATTAGCTGAGGTTCTTTTAAGTCTGCAAAGAATATTAGAAAATATGGAGGGGTATAGAAACAACAAGAACATATATGTCTTTTGTATGATCTGTTTTTCATGATCCCGTTCAGTAGATGTGACCGTTATATTGTCAGATATATCATGTACTGTATAACTTGCACATACATGCCACTCAGAAGACATGCTACTTAGACAAATAAGTCAGATAGTTAGAAGAAAATTTTAATGAACAGAAGCTATCTTCTGAGTTTTTGATTTACAAAAAAAGTTTTAAATAAATGTTCTTAATTGTTAAGTCATCAAATTATATATGAATTTATTAGTGAGCAAAAACATTGAAATTTTGTCCACAGAATTTGAGATATAGAGAAGTTGAAATATAAAATTTGTGATATAGAAAAATAAAAGACCAAAATATTACATCATAAATATGAACAGAAACATCAAAAAATAAATAAGTATAGGTATAAACATGATTCAAAGATATTCCAGAATTTATAATATTAAAAGAAAAAAATTAAGAAATGTCAACTCTGAATTTTATAGAGATAACTTTAATATTTTAACATTTCTGTTTTAACTGAGTTGGGGGTGAGGAGTCTCTCAGAAGCCCAGATATAAGTTGTTTTATAAAGCAGCTGTAAAACCAGTCTCCCAGTTAAGAATTTGCCAAGGAAGATTAAAGAATGGTTAGAAAGGAGAGCAAATTGATAGGTTTTAACCTTTTTAAACATTTTTTAGCAAGGTCCAAGCCTCCAAATACTTCATAAACACTACTTCATTTCTACAAAAAACTAAATTTTTTAAGATATTAATTTGTCATAAGATTTGTGACCCCCCCCCCCGCAAAAGGTAGATTTCATAGCCGTGATTCATCCTAGAAAACTAAAAATTCTCAAGTAATGCAATCTCTTTATGTATCACCTATCTATCAATCTATATTGTGTACTTTTAGTTTTATTCTGAAGATTTTTTTTCTTATTATAGTTTTGTCATACTTTCTAAAGACAAATAATTGGGTCCATCAATTCATCTGACAGCTAACCTCAGAACTTAAACATTTTCACTCAACTGCAAACATACTATGAGAAAAAATATGATTCTAAAATATAAACGTGGGCTTTCCTGATGGTGCAGTGGTTGAGAGTCTGCCTGCCAATGCAGGGGACACGGGTTCCTGCCCCGGTCCGGGAAGATCCCACATGTCGCAGAGCGGCTGTGCCCGTGAGCCATGGCCGCTGAGTCTGCGCGTCCGGAGCCTGTGCTCCGCAATGGGAGAGGCCACAACAGTGAGAGGCCCGCGTACAGAAAAAAAAAAAAAAAATATATATATATATATATATATATATATATATATATATATAAAAACGTATTCTACACCTTGAAGAACCATTTACCTTAGGCACATTTTAATTTTTTTTGTATTAAATGTTCGACTTACCAGTGGGAAAGACCTTATCATGTAATTAGTGATTGTTTGGGACCATATATTCATGTTGCTTTGACAAAGCTTTAAGATTATTTCACATTTCTGCCATTGTCAAAATAATAGGGAGAGTTCAGAGATTTCCTCTCTATGTTCAATCCGTATCTATAGAGTAAAAGGTTAGATAAAACCAAATGTATAAGATCCTATTGCAGCTATACAATTTGGCATAGGTGCCTGGGAAAGGAGATTTAGACTTAGACTTTGTTCTAAAGATGCAAGAGGAAACCATGAGGCTCATAAGAAGCCAGTTCTGCCAAACATGGCAATATTTGGAATCAGTCTTTGAAGAGTCTCTCAGAAGCTGCTCTGTGGAGAATTTCCAGGTGGTCCAGTGGTTAGGACTCAGCACTTCCACTGCAGGGGCCTGGGTTCGATCCCTGGTTGGGGAACTAAGATCTTGTAAGTCACAGGGTGCAGCCAAAACAACCACAAAAGAGTTGCTCTGTGGAGAACATGTCTTTCATGAATGACATGAAAAGGTGTGTATTAAGTAGAATTCAAGGACTCAAATTCTGTTCCTAGGTAGAAATGTTAATGTTGTATAAGTAACAAATTCTTCTACTTTAATATTAACTGTTAAAGAAATATAAGAGTGTAATAGCTACCATCACACTCACAAGCAGAGTAGATTTGGCGGGTCTGGCCACTTCACTGTTTTTCCCCATTCATCTTTCACCACTCAACATATGCCCTGCTGGAACTTGCATTTTAGATAAAGTAAGTTGATTTGGAAGATAAGAAGACTCTTCTATGCTTAATATACATGTAACATATTGCCTTGCTAGAATTTCTTTGAAAATTCTGAACAAAGGAATAATCTGAAGAAAAACAAAAGTTATATGAAAAGTAAATTTTGAATTAAGTATTTAAAATGCCAGATACTAAACATAAAAAAGAAATCAGAAAATAGGTTTCCATTCGTGGCAGGGCTGAATTACTAGTGTTATAAATTACTCACTTGTGTTATAAAAAGTCAGAATACCTAACTTTAGAATCATTTATGTGCATAATGCTCTATACTTTCACATAGATTTATTTCAATGCACATTGATTTATTTCAGTGCTTATTTAATTTAATGCATTTCTCTCAAAAATTATTTACTGAATGAATGAATGACAAATGTGTTCCTTCCTCTATTCATGAGTTGACATACTTTCTCTATAAATAGCCAGATAATAAATATTTTAAGGTTTGTGGACCATATAAATTCTCTTTGCACATTATTCTTTGCATATGATCCATAATATTTTTAAATCTATTATAATCACACATTTATTTGTGATTATCACACAGAGCAACTTCTGAGACTCTTCAATGATTGATTACAAATATTGCCATGTTTGGCAGAACTGGCTTCTTATGAGCCTCATGGTTTCCTCTTGCATCTTTAGAACAAAGTCTAAGTCTCCTTCCCCAGGCACCTATGTCAAATTGTACAGCCACAATAGGATCTTATATATTTGGTTTTATCTAACCGTTTACTCTATGGATATGGATTAGAAATTGAATTTAATTTTAGAAATTAAAATACAGAAATGTAAAAAAAATTATTAGCTTGAGGGCTATGCCAAAGAGGCCATAGGTGAGATTTTGCTCACAGACCTTAGATTGCAGATCACTTCTCCATACATTAAATGGATGTTAATTTGATTTCTAAGATTCCTCCTAGTTTTCTGAGTTCCCTTTCAGTGGTATATCAGAGCTTGCCCTTACCAGCTCAATAGATGAAATTGGCAAACATGGCAATAAGACCTCTGCTTGCATATGTATGTGTGTGTGCATGCATGTGTATGTGTATGTATGTGTGTGTTTGATGAGCCTGTTTATCAGCATGCTGCTTTTTAAATTAAAAAATAAAAGAAGAATAACTGATTCACTTTGTTATAAAGCAGAAACGAATACACCATTGTAAAGCAATTATACCCCAATAAAGATGTTAAAAAATAAATAAATAAGATATTGTATTTAGAGTTGACAGATTAAATTCAGGCATGCCAGTTAAAGTTGAAATTCAGCTTAATTTTTTTTTTAAGTATAAACATGTCCCATGTAATATTTGGGTCATGCTTATATAGACATTTAGTTTTATTTATCTGAAATTCAAACTTAACAGGGAACCTTGTGTTTTTATTTGCTAAATCTGGCAACTCTACCTGCATTAATTGGAAATTTTGTGACAAACACTGGAAAACTATTAAGTATGTTGGTCATATACAAAAATGACCATTACATAATAGGAAATATTTTGTGTATTTTTCATAATAGTTTTGGGGTCTTTTTTCTTATTCTTAAAGTAACAGCTATTTCTTTTAAAAATACATATAAAATTAAGCCTACCATTGTATGGCTACATCATTCATGCTGTTTATTTAGTCTGTATTGTCCTTACTATTATAATAATAATTGAAAACTTATTATGTGCAGGCACTAGGTTATATGTTTTATGAACTTTTTTCATTTAATATGCATAAAATTCCCTTTACATAGATGAAGAAACTAAATATCAGAGAATTAAAAACAAAATATCAATAAAAATTTAAGGAAAAAATTTCAAAGATCATTTACTATAATTAGTAAGTAATGGAATTGTTATTTCTTCTCACTCTTTTTCTCTCTGGTGATATTTATAGATTTTCTATAGTTTTTAAGGGAAACAATGGATCTTATTTATATATGTATTCCCAGTACTATTTAGCACAGTGTTTTACATTTATATGGGTTTAAAAGTATACTTGGTGAATAATTTATCAGCATTGAATAATTAATAGTATAAATTGATACTTATGTGATTGCTTAGTGTACAAGTAGAATGAATGCAAAGAGTGTGACTCTTTTATATTAAAATCCTTTATTTTGAAACTAAATTTACAGCACGATACTAAAAACTTTAAAGGAAGTCAATTTTATGAGGAGGCAAACAGACCTAAGCACTGAAAAACTAGAAATAGTGAAATAGTACTGCTCTCTTGTAGTGTATATTTTTCTGGGGAAAAGAGACAGACAGAATATTTCCCGTGGTAGTAAACTAAGTGAAGAAATATAAAGCAAGTTGAGTGGATAAAAAGTTATTGTGAGGGATGTGATATTTTATAGGAGAATTTTTAAAAAAGGCAACACTGATAAGGTGATATGTGAGCAGAGATTTGAAGACAATAAGAAAGCAGCCATTCAGCTATTTAAGACAATAGCATTCTAGGCAGCAGGAACATCTGTTGCAAAAACCTTGAGCAGATGTGTACTTGAGATACTCAAGGAAGGTTCATGAGACCAATGACACATATGCAGCAAAGTGACATCCATACTGTACTCAAAACTCTCATTCTGCTGCTGCTGTCTGGAGAATATTCACTAGAAGGGCCAGAGCAAAAGCACAGAGAATTGCTAGGAAGCTACTGTTAAGTTCAGGTATGAGATGATGGTGCCTTGGACTGTGGCTGCAGAGCAGATGTGGGAAGCAGAAGTTGAGTTCTGGATATATTTCAGAAGAACTGTCCACATAATTTGCTGATGGCTTAGATGTGGAGTACTAGAGAAGGAGGGATACCAGAGAGATGTAATTGAATGAGTCTTACTATCTGGAAAAATGTGGTTATCATTCAATGATAATGGGAAGACTGAGGAAGAAGCAAGTTTAGGGGTTGGCAAATTTGGACTCATTAAACTTGAAGTACTAATTAGTAGGCTAGGTAAAGATTTCCTTAAAGACCAAAGAGATTGAGAACTCACTTGCTTATGACTTTCTTACAAAGTTGAGAGGTAAGTTGGATAAAGCAATTTGTGGCTTAGAGAAGAGTTTGAAACTAGAAAATAAAGTTGTCACTCATTGATTATAGGTGATGTTCAAAGTCAAGGAAAAGTATGAGGTCATCTGAGCAATGAGTATAGAGAAATATAGAGAAGGACCAAACACTAGGGCACTCTAATTTTACAATTTATGAATTTAAATATAATCCAACAAAGGAGAATAAGGTGGAGTCACTAGTAAGACAGGGGAAGAACCAAGTATATGGTATTCCAGAAACTAGTTAAGAAAGTGTTTCAAATGGTCATGATCAATGCTGTCAAATTCTGCTGCTAGGGTGAATAGTGTAAAGGTAGAAATGTGATTACTTGATTGGAAATGTGGAGGTGGGCCAGCTGTTTTGCTGGATAATTGGGGATTTTCATTAGAAACTGGGAGAGTTAAGTGGTCAAAGAGCACATTCATTCATCCCCCTGTTCACTGGGAGAAAACTCATGGACATAGGAGAAGTAGCAGTTATATGGATCCTTTGATGCACATTCATTCTAGGGTAACCCCCAGGTATCCAGCAAGAATGAACATGAGATTACAAGTGAGGAAGTCTGGCTTTGGGAATCCTAAGCTGATTTAAGTAATCACTAGCTCTTCTCCTGGTATGAAAGAGGTCAGGACACAACAGAATACATTTTGGCAGAAACTTTGCTGCAGCCCAAACTTACTAACTCAGATTGAATAGCTGCAAGCAGTACCAGCTCTTTTCCTGGGGTGATCAGTGGGCTAGTGTCCAAGATTTGAGTTTGTAGCTGTGTAAGGCAAAACACTGACAGCAAGATTTCCCACATAAGAATGTTTGGTTGGAAACTCATCAGACCCTCTTCTGGCATGAACAGGTGAGCTGAGTCTCAGCCTTATTTACTGAACTCTATCCATTTTCGGTAGAGCTTTCCAGAAAGTCTATCTTATTTTCTGAGTGAGCAGTCTGCAGAAGATCAATCTAGGATAAGATGGGGCAAAACAGTGTAATGGGTTCAAGAGAGAAGGAGAATACAGGAAGTAGAGTTAAAGAGTACAGATAGAAATTAAAAATGTGAATATTAAATTATTATGTGAAAAAAATAAACGTTGGTGGAAAGATCATGGATTTGGACAGCATCCACTATTATTAAAATCTTAGAACTGTTATGGATCATGAGCAAAAATTGAATCTCTTTGATTCTCAGTTTCCTCAGATTTCTCTGCCCTGGCTTATATTGCACTATAAGACTATATAAATGTGTGCTATTTCAAAAGCAAGGTAATATTAGACTTAATAATAATATCTCTGTGACCCCAATATTTTATTTTGTCTCATAAGCTCTACATAATACTAATAAATTAATTACTATTTAAATAGTGATAATAAGAAAAAATGAAATAGTCCTATGATAGCTCAATTTGAAAGAAGCAATACTAATGTAAGCATATGCATAAGATAAAAACTGGAAAGTACAGTCATATTGTAAAGCCTAGAAAATATGCTCCTTTTAACATTTCTTATTGTAAAATAATAATTTTAATTTAAAATACAACAACTATGGTTAACTAATTCATTAATTTAACTGTAAAAATTAGTTGCCAGACCACACTATGTGATCTTTATTTAAACATTGTAAGGTAAAACAGGAGAGAAACATAGATTAGAAAGGCACAAACATATGTAAACCCTACTATGTCCCAGGCCCTGTTAGTTTAATTAATTTAATCAAATAACTATTCTAAGCATGTTTATAATTAAATTGACTTAGCTTTGTCATTGTACAACACTGTCTTTGTGATGTTGAAAAGAAACAACTCCTTGATTAATTGCTAATATAAAAATCATAATTGCTTCCACCTATTTATTTTTTGTCTCATTGTTTCCTCATGGTTTCCCTCCTGCTTAATGACTCCTCAGCCTCTTAGAGTCATTTTTGTAGAGATTACATTGAATCATTTATTAAATTATGTTTTTAAACTTTCAAAATATGCTCATTAGTGCTAAATTTATTGCACTCTGCAAACCCATTGGCAGTAATATTAAAATAAAATAAACATTGAATGTGAGTTATGGCAATTTGGAAATTCATAAAAGTACAATTTCCTCTCCTTTTGTTTCTCAGAGGCTACACATTAAATTCTTAAAGCAGACTGCTGCTAACACTCATAAAACTGGGTTGAGGGGCAGAAAAAGTGATGTAGGCATTACTCTAGTAAGGCAGATATTAGGAACAACTAGCACTGAGAACTAGAAGATCAGGTTGCAGTGCTATTGACCCAATTTCAGCTTGTCCCTAGATATGGCTGGTAAAATGGAAAACACATTCATTAACTTTCCATCCAGTAGAGTATAAGGCAGAGCATTGAAAATATAATGTGGAGCAAAGGGAAAGAGGTATTGGATGTTGAATGGGAGGATTTAGTTCAGATCTTAGAGGCATAGTGTATTCCCTCTGTCTAAAATCCATCACCTTCCTAAAATTACTCATTATTAGTACATTCTCCCCTGTGCTTGTGCAAATAATTATATTTTCAGAATAATAGTCTACCCCAATTGTGTTCCTACTTAAGGATTCAAAACATGTCAAAAGAAAGATTTATAGAATGTATATTTGCCTTGAGAGGAAAACCTATACCTGAGAACAAATGTTTTATTTTTTAAGCTCAACAAATGAGTTTTTTAAGTTAATTTTTGAGAAAATTTTACATCATTTAACAAGCTTTTCTTAAAGAACTATTAAGTATCAGAAACTGTTTTGAGCATTTGCAAGATATATGTCATCCTATCAGTAATAAACTATCAGTAGAAATATTAAATGATAGAAAACAAATGCTAACAACAGCAAGAACTGGGAGCTTATTCATTTTATTTGGGGAAATGAAGCATAAATGAAACTTTATATATTTCTATTCTCTAATTACAAAGACATTGAACTATTACTATAAAAATTAAAAAGGGATAGAAGCCATGGCTGATCGTTTGTAATTTTTATTTTTGCTTTGTGATCTCTAATCCTACCTGAGCTTATTTTACCCAGGGTAGGAAAGGGAGTGAGAGAAAGAATTTTCTCACAGATAGAGGTTAAGGAATTACCTTGTTCAAATCATTTTAAATAAAATATTGGATAGGAAAATTTCAGTTGATCTTTAAATTTTAGTCTTTATAATTTTTTTTTTTTTTTTTTTTTGCGTTACGCGGGCCTCTCACTGCTGTGGCCTCTCCCGTGGCGGAGCACAGGCTCTGGACGCGCAGGCCCAGTGGCCATAGGCTCACGGGCCCAGCCGCTCCGCGGCATGTGGGATCTTCCTGGACCGGGGCGCGAACCCATGTCGCCTGCATCGGCAGGCGTACTCTCAACCACTGCGCCACCAGGGAAGCCCTAGTCTTTATAATTTGAGAGTCATCTAAATTATCTGAAAATAAATGTTTCTCTTTAAAAAATAAATATATTTTAAAATAAAATAAAAATTTTAAAATTCATAACTTCACACATTTTAAAAAATAAAATTTAAAAATATTAAACATGTACATATTTTTTACATTATTTGTACTGTCATGCAGTACGAATGAATTGCTTATCAGACATAATAGCTATTTACTTTTCATTTCCAAAGATAAACTTTTAGATGTCATCTCTGTAGATAAAAATGTCTATCTCTGTTTTCTCTGTAAAATATTGTATTGTAATGAACTAATTTCTACTAAAAGCAAAGACAAAATGATATAGGCAACTCAAATCAGTTTTCAGGTCCATTTTAATTTTTCTCCTTAGATAAAGCTGTTCAAGGGCATGGTCATGTTATCTATTTCATCTGTTTTCACCATAGCATATATTGGTCTAGGCCAAATAGTAATTATTTATGTACAGTGTATAATTAAAAAGTGTATAAGCATTATTAATTAATTAACTCAGTAAACATTTATGGAGAATTGTGAGACTAAAAAGGCCCCATAGATTTACCTAGCAAGTACTCAATAAATTTTTGTCATGGGAGAGAAGTGAAAGTACTTAGAGGAGTGCAGCACACACCATAGGCAATTTAGAAACATTAGCTATTGTTATTGTCATTAAAGTGACTTCCTTGAAGTCACACAGCTGGCGAAGATGTATCTCAAATTCTTAAGTTCTTTTCAGAAATTTTCAGTACCGTGAACAAGGGTACTGCGTATTTGTTTACCATATATATGCACGTGTTAAATCATGGTCCTGTTTTTTAATCCTAAGGCTTCCTGACTGTGAGGGAGTGCACTATGAATTCAGGATCCTAGGGGAGGGGTATTGAGGCCTTCTGATATCTTTCATTCCAGTGACTTGACAGGTTATGCTATTTGACCAATAATTCCAGATGGTGACCAGAATAAACTCATTATGTATGCAATGTAAATACAAAGAGGATCTGATGATGTAAACCCTGCTTTTTTTATGGTTCTCCTATTGTTCTTATCACAGAATCAGCTCTCTCAAACCCATATACATTGAGAGAAATACAGCTGAAGTTCCTCCCCATCTAAATAATTCAAGGAAGTGTCAGGCTGAAAGTTATAGGATTCCTTCTGCCTCTTTTATAATATTTTCAGGAAGGAGGAAGCAATTTTCACCATGCCTAGTTATTTATTAAGAAAGAATCTGTGGTTAAAAAAATCTGATTTTAACATTATTCAGAGGAATTTCAACAGTCTAACATTCTGTGGTACTCTAACAATGTCCAGCAGTTATCAGAAGCATTGTTTTATTTGTTTACATTTTCTTCTGCACTTTATTTTAAGCCCTTTGTGGCAGGGGTTTAGTCTTTTTTTTTTTTTTTATCTCAGTATCAATAATGCTTTGCCTAGCAGAAGACCTACATAGACATTTCTCCAAAGGAGACATACAGATAACCAATAGGCATATGAAAAGATGTTCAACATCACGAATTATTAGAAAAATGCAAATCAAAACTATCAATACAACTAGGTACTACCTCACACTGGTCAGATGGCCATCACTAAAAAGTCTACAAATAACAAATGATGGAGAGGGTGTGTAGAAAAGGAAATCTTCCTACACTGTTGGTGGGAATGCAAATTGGTGTAGCCACTATGGAAAACAGTATGGAGGGTCCTCAACAAACTAAAAATAGAGTTTCCATATGATCCAGCAGTCCCATTCCTGGACATATATCTGGATACATGAACTGCTATGTTCATAGCAGCACTATTCACAATAGCCAAGACATGGAAGCAATGTAAATGTCCATCGACAGAAGAGTGGATAAAGAAGATATGATACATACATACAATGGAATACTGCTCAATCATAAAAAAGAATGAAATAATGCCTTTTCCAGCAACATAGATGGACCTAGAGATTATCATAGTAAATAAAGTAAGCCAGATGAAAAAGACAAATACCATATGACATAACTTACATGTAGAATCTAAAATATGATACAAATGAACCTATCTACAAAACAGAAATAGACTCACAGAAATAAAGAACAGACATGTGGTTGCCAAGGGGGTGGGGGAGGGGTGGATTAGGAGTTTGCAGTTAGCAGATGCAAACTATTATATACAGAATGGATAAACAACAAGGTCCTACTGTATAGCACAGGAAACTATATTCAATATCCTGTGATAAACCATAATGGAAAAGAATATGAAAAAAGAATGTCGGGCTTCACTCGTGGCACAGTGGTTGAGAGTCCGCCTGCCGATGCAGGGGACACGGGTTCGTGCCCCAGTCCGGGAAGATCCCACATGCAGCGGAGCAGCTGGGCCCGTGAGCCATGGCCACTGAGCCTGCGCGTCCGGAGCCTGTGCTCCGCAGTGGGAGAGGCCACAACAGTGAGAGGCCCGCGTACCGAAAAAAAAAAAAAAAAAAAAGAATGTCTATATATGTAAAACTGAATCACTTTGCTATACAGCAGAAATTAACGTAACATTGTAATTCAACTATACTTCAATAAATTTTTTTTTAATTAACGCTTTGCCTCATATCTGGCATTTTTTATTCAATAAAGGCATCACAAATTTTACACAAATAGTGTTGCAAAAAGCCACATTATCCAAGCTTACTGAAATTGTTTCTCATGTGAAGCTGGATATGTAGCATTAAATGCTTCAGTGGCTATAGCTAAGAGACATGTTTGATAATGCCACCAGGGAAGGATCATGGACCCAAGGGTTTCAGATATTCAGAATATATCTGAAATATCCCCAAAGTCTTTTTCAACTTGGAAACTGTTTACTCTTCATTAAATATCTGATGGTTCTTAAAAACATTTCTAATGTCATAGCACTAATAAAACAACAACAACAACAAAAACACAAAACAGAAGAATACAGAGCAGAACTTCAGAGAATTAAAAGAGATGTAATTTCTGGGGTAAGAGTCAGTCATTTCTTTTCCCCACTCTTTTTGTTTTTTCCTTGCAGAAAGATCACATTGAAGATAAAATTTCTGAATACATATCAAAAATAACTCAAATCTAAGCATTAGTTTTAAGAAAAGTAAAGCTCAATTTTGTTTAATTAACATTTATTGAACCTCTATCATGTGTTAGGTGCTGATAGTGGGTATGGTACCCAACAAAGGAGACATAGCTTCTAATATAATGACACTTCTACTGTATTTATTTGGGAATCAAGGTCTTTAACATATTAATGTTCCATGCTGTCATTAGCAATCAAGGCTAAAGAAGATTGCCATATGAAAGTGGGACTGGTGAAGACTATGTTACAAGTACTAATTAAGCCTTATAATTTATTTGTAATGGTATAAAAACATTTAGAAAGGAAAGAAAACATCTCAAAATAGATGTGGGACATGGAATACTACATCAGAACAATAAATGGAACAAAACCAACATGACCCAAAAAACAGTTATGTTTGCCTTGACACTTCTAGCTCTAGCTTAGGTGAGGAGTAATTTTAACTCAATTCTAGAAGCACAATTTCTATTATTTGTATATTATCTTCAAATTAAAGACTTAAAAAACATAGGTAGTTCATTCTGTTATGCAACCCAAGCATTCTCAAATAACATAAACTTAGTGACTATATATAAATCAGTTAGGTATTATTAAATATTAATATCTCTAATAGGCTGATCTCAAAATTCTGGTACCTAGAGTAAGCAGACTAAATAAACAAAACTCTCAATAGAATGATAAAATATATGACAACGATAGTTGTACATCAAAGTTTTATGAATAATTTTTTAAAAAAGAGAGTGTCAACTTAAAGAAAAATACAGCATAAGAACTGTGAGTTTAATTTTTCCTCAGGGTCTTGCTGAGGACTATAGTGCAGGAGACAGCCACCCAGTAAGCCCTGAGGAAACTGCTCCAAAGAGGTAGGGGAGAAGCCAATTAATATATGATGCAGTGAAGCATATATCTTGGTAAAAGATTACTGTTAGTCACAAAGAAGATATATCTCAAAGATTTTAGTGCTTTTCTATGTATGGAAGATGGGAGTCTGGGGTCACTGAAATTCTTTCTGAGGTATGCATCTAACTATCTAAATACCTGCTAGTGCAAAGCACAGAATGTCTCGTTCTGTTTTTCATCATGAATTACTTTCAGAGTGCACTGTCAGTCAGTGACTGTATGGGTTACAACTTAACCCTTGTAGAACTTGGTGGTGAACAATGCTCTTTGGCTTAGCCATCTTAAATTTTTCTGCTTTCACAAAAGCAATCAATGCCTGGATACCAGTCCAGAACTATCCCTGGAACTCCTGATTCATTGACCTAGGATACACCCTCCCATGTGATCAAAAGTCTCCTCATGTGATCCTGATGCACACATAAGTTTGCAAAACTCTGAAACATGTCTGCCTTAACGAGGTTTATTTCTGTGCCTATGTCACATGTTAACCTTTCAAATAGAAACCACAGATTTAGGGGACTCTGTTATACCTGCTTAGGTGAACAAGCTATCTTCAAGGGAGAAATTTTAAGTAAATACTGCTATTTACAAATACATCATATATTTCCTAAAGTAAGCCCATTTTTATTTCTTCTAAAAAGCGCTTTATGAGAATTGCATTCGAGTTACTATATGCACTAAAAATTGGAAAATTTCCATTATCTTTCTGAAATCTCAGAAATGCTTTATACATCATGCTTTCAAGTTTATTCAAATCCTAGTTGTATTACTGTGGGAGGGCTTTTCAAAGCATCATAGTCCTCAGCTTTTCTACAAGGGATAGAAGCTTCCCCTCTTTATTCCTATACCAGCTCTAGCAGCCTACCTGTGACATAGCAAGGAATAGGAACAGGGATCAAAGGATGTATGAGGGGAGGGGATCCTATACTTGACAAATAATTTGCTGATATTGTCGTTAGCAATAATAATTCTAAAGAAAAATGATATTTATAAATATATATAAATTATTTCAAACTTTTCACTAATAAAAACTGCATGAGCATCGAAAATCTACAAGGCTCTAGGATAACTGATGTTCAGTTGTGGCAATTAAAATCAGTCATTCCGAAGAAACTAAACTGACCAAAGTTCAACTAAACTGTAAAAGAAAGGAAAGTCTGAAACAGTTCTCTGAATAAAAAAATTGCCTCATAGCCATTTCAAATGAAAGTAATAGGAGCTAAGTGTCAACCTCTCGCTCCAAAAGTAAGGCTTCAATTCATCTGTGTTCTAAGTATGCTAGAATAAGCCAATTTGTGTTTAATGAGGAGATGCCAAGAATAGTTGAAGAAAAGAAATTGGGCATAATTCTACCCTGTTAAATATAGAGTGATAGACTACCTCTTAATTAGCCTGTGACATTTTCTTATAAGCAAGTGATGCATCTGGGCATAGAAGTGTCCAATTGTACCATGTAACTTTGAAGCATATTTTGGCTAAGTTACTCTTCTCATTAATGAAGCATATAAAACACCTTTCAATTCATGAAGGCCACAGGTTTTAAGAATGGTTCCTTTTCTCTCTGAACTTTTTCCCTTCAAAACCATCTTCCACAATCTTTTTTGTTCTTTTTTCCTCTTCCCTAGCATTTTTCCCCCCTTAAAATATGTCTTCTGGTACATAACTAATTGTAATTGAAATTCTAAGGCTCTTATTGTTAAATGAAGGAATCTTATTGTTAAAACAAAGGTTTGCATATGTTAACTGATGAAAGAGTAGCCACCCAAAATTGACTACATTAAGCCACATCTGGAATATATACATAGTCCTTATCAGTTTACTAAAAACAGACATTTGGAAAGTTACTAAGTATAATATAAGCCAATTAAATTACATAGGAACTTTGATTTTATTTAATCTGAAGAAAGCAGACTCTAGACTATTTAGTGAAAGAAAAGATTAGAAGTGATCTCACAGAAAACTAAGTCGCCCTGGAATAAAGATGAGAGAATGCTTCTTTAGGATGCTAAACACCACCATATCTGTTCATTTCAAAGAGGGACTGTATTCTGATAGAATTATAAATAAATATTTTTACAGAGAAAAGAGTTAACTGATGACTGGAGATGATGGTCCATATCAGTGAATTAGCAATGGTAAAAAAAAAAGTTCTATAAAAAGTTAGTAGTTTTACCATTTACTTCTTTTTCATATTATACTTAAGGGAAGGTTTACTAATACAAGCATGGCATGTACCATGAATAATGATGAATTCAATAAGTTAAATCTTCACATAGCTATCTTTTCTATTGAAAATGGCAAAGTACCATTTTGGAGTCAAATTATGTAAGCATCAATTAAGTTCTGCCATTGTACAGAATAATTGTCATTGCACTGAAGACAATCTAATAAAGTAACAGTAGCCTCATTTGTGAACCTGCTGTGCATCTGGCATAAAACTGAGCGATCTCTACAGTATAAAATTTAATAATCATTAATAGTTATGCAAAGAAATATTATCATTACTGCTGTAAAAATAGAATCTAAATGACAGTCAAAGACAGTAAGGAATAGGCAGTATATAGACTTTTATTACAGGAGCTGAATGGCTGATGACATTTTGGTTTCACATTCATTTCATATCTTTTCCATATCTGCCCTACTACTAGGATAGGTGAAGTAAAACACTTTTCTCTCTGCTGGAGTTCCATCAAACAAAAAATCAGTTATACCCTCCCAGCAACCTGTAAGACTCTCTAGTACATCTGAACTGAAGCTAGGTGGCAGATAAGAGAAGAGGCCAGCTTGTGAGAGTCTGAGGTTGGGTTTTATAGACCTCAGCATCCACCAGGAAAGGAAAGCTTGTGAAGAAGTCTATCTTGTCTTTTGCTGTTGGAAGATAATGTAAGGCCTGGTTTCAAATTCTTGTATGGTATAATGATGGCAGATAACTTTGTTGAAAATGTACTGTGTGCCAGGTACTCCTCTATGTGCTCAACATATATTAATTCATTTGTTCTTAATGCCAACCCTATGGGATAGGTGCTATTATCACAATGACCATTTTATAGATGAGGAAACTGAGGCCAAGAACAGTCAAGGGACATGACCAGGGAACACAATGAGTTGAGATTCAAATCCAGTCCATCTAGCTCAGGAGTTCCTGATTTTGACCATTAGTCTGCATTCCCCAGTTCCTAGACAGAAGAGTGGCCTCAGGTGTTTGGCAAGACAGCATGTCCCTACTTTACAAGCTAAAGTTGATGTTAATAGTATTTAAAACAAATTGAAAATTATATTTAAGAATAGCATTCTTGACAGAATGACCTACCAGTGTCTTTTGTTTCTCTATCTCATTTGCAGATGTTAACTGGTGTTAATGAGAGTTGCTATGCCACTAATTCAGAACAATTAACTTTGATTAGTAGATCGATTTGCAAACTTGAAATAAAGTTTTGACAGAAAACATCTTCAAATAGTATATATTTTGTATTTTTAGTGAAGTTCATTATGTGAACAGTGGGTACAAAAAAATAAGATTGCTTGTGTGGACTCTATAGCTCATTCCTAAAATGTTTCATCCCTATTTTCAAAGACTAAGTACACAAAATAAATACTACACCTTTTTTTTTTTAACCAAGAAAAAGATTGTATAAACAGATTTACTAAAAATAAATTATACCTGGTATAGTATATACACTAACCACCTTAGAGTTTTTGTATAAGACACAGTAATGAGTAGCAGATACATTCAAATAAAGTAATAAATTAGAGTCCTCAAACTGATGCTGTAATTTAGAAGTTATTTTATATAAGGAAGTTTGCTTAAATTTTTGTACCTCTATTTTTCTCAGCTCTAAAATAGGAATACACAGTTATCACATGAGTTAGTTATCAGGATTATATTAAGATAATATAAACCTATTAATATTCATTTAATAATAGCTCCACAAATTCCAAAGTAAATTTACATTTTCATAGAAACTCTTCTGTGTAATATATAATTATTAACATTATAATAACTATTAGTATTTTGTTAAGTAATCAACCTAGAATAATAAGGTTTTTTTCTAAACATTCTGAACCTAGTGATATCACTTTGTCATTTCAGTAATGATTTATGGTGTCTTTGTTCCTATACATTTAGGTCATCTCACACACTGTGCATTTTGATATATATGTATGGTAAGGAAAAAAAGAGGTATATTTCATTAACCCTGAAATTCATCACTATCTGCACAGTATTGGATCAGATGCCATTGGCACTGACATATTACTCATTGTTTCTATCCACAAAGAGTTTATTACTAGGTTGGAAAGAAAAGTTTCATGAAGAATTAATGAACATGATACTACATAATAAACTTTTAATTGCATAGGAAAATTGGGGAATACAACTGCATGTAATAATGTAAGAATTAAATTTTATTCATATTACACTTAATATAAGATAAAGTTTGGTGAAAGATCTGAATTATCTAGAGAACACCTAAAGGAAATTTAACATAAATATCTTCTTCAGAAGGTTTTAAAGGGTTGAGAGACATAGCTATGAGAATGGAGTCTTTCTGACAGCCCCACTGACATTAAATTGATCCCATGGTTAGTTAAAGTTAATTCATTTACCCGCTTAATTTTGTTGAAAAGACTTGTGGTAGAGTTAGAATGATCAGGGTGATAATAATGATTAGAACCAGGTGGAAATATATCTTTGGATATTATTGAACAATGATAATAAGTATTTGATTTCCTTTAAATATTTTATCTTCAGAATCAAATTGTGAATAGTTTGCAGTTGGGTCAATCACTTGCCCATTTTCTCTCAAACCCATTTCCCTTTCTGTTCCCTTGCTCCACAGTTTCCTATTACTTTCAGTGTAGGCAGTGGCAGGAGACCGAGGATAAAAGAATGGGAGAAGCCTGAGTATTTCTCATTCTCTCCCCCTGCTTTTGTGTTGATTTGGGCAGTATCTGCCTTCTCTTTCATGATTCTAGTACTTATTGGGTATCCCCTCTCTATCATTCCACTCTTGCATGTTGGCCCTAGCACTTAGTTTCTGGTTTCTATTATTGTCCTTCTAGCTCTAGAGCTGAGGGTACTTTCTATATGTATTTCACTTTGGGCTGTCACACCTTCATTAGTGTTCAGGTTTTGCAATACATCTGTGTCTAGTTTCCCAGAATGAATTATTCTATAGAATTACCTGGGCTCTCTTTTTCTGGATGGATCTTGAGCACAAGAGGGCTTTAGAGAGATTTTTATCTGATGGATTCCTTAGGGCAGGGTAACTATTCTTTTACATCCATTACACCTTTCAAGCAATGGGTGGGTTAACACATCTGTTACTCTGTAGCTCAGCACAGTTTCCTGTACTTATTGGGCAGTAGAGACAGTGCTGTCAGTCTCTCTCCATGTGCTGTGTGTCTTTCATGTACCTACATATTTGCGGAATACAATAAACTTGCCTGATAGAAGATATAATTTTTCAGTACAGGGAAATGATTAGCTGAATGTCTTCAGGTCAAACTTCTAAACAAGCTCTCAATTTCTGTTGCAGTTTCAAAGACATCACCAGACACTGAAAATGCAGGGAGTGGAGCAGGGTATGAGGAATGGCAAACTAGGAGTCAAACTGAACTTGATTAGAGTTTTATTTCCACCATTAACCAGTGGTGTGACTTAAGGTTTTTGGGAGAGAGGTAAACATTTTGGAGAAAGGAGATTCAATTGACAAGATATATAAACTCATTTATGAATATGACACAAAGACAAAAACAAAGCAAAATGATACATGTTTTATCAGTGCGGTAAATTTTCCTCTTTGTTTCCTAAATTTTTAAATTTATTTAGTGACTTTTTCTAAGAATTTTAATTTATTTTAAAGGATTCTATTCTTTCCAGATGTTAGCTAGCTAAGAGAAAGCTTTATGAGGGGAGAGGGAAGAAAATTCAGGCAAAGAGAGAACTTCCAGAACTACAGATTTCCAGAAAAAGTGGGACTGGATGAGTTTTGTGTTTTTATAAAATAAGAAGCAAAGATGCTATTACTAATGGGGTTGAGAATAAAAAAGGCAGCATAAGGCCCAGAGGTGATAGGGAGAAGCTAAACCTTTTTGCTCCTGATCTTTCCTTCAAATGCCTAGTCAATCCCTTGGCATGTTAGAAATCATCAGCAACAAAATTAGTTACTATTTCTGTAAATAAAATATAACTTGGTACATTTGTGCTGGATTCATATAGTATCTAACACATCCTAATGACAAGTGTAATGCCCACCGAAGCCAGGTAGATGGCTATATTATTGTATTCTGGGTTGAGAACAGAAAGTTTTGAAACCAGGAGTCAAAGAGTTACTCTGTGAAGAGCAAGAATTGTAGAATGTGAGGTAGATTTAATAGGGCTTACTTTTTAGTCCTGCTGAGTTACTATTATCCAAAACACACAAAAACTGTTTTCACCTTGTTCAGTTTCTCCTATGCCTTTTTCCAAATAAAATTATTCTCAGTATGTGATTATTGAGGTCAGAGCATTGTTTCAATGTAATTGCTTTTTGTTGCCTTTTATTCCTTTTAGAAAATGGCATAAGAAGATTAGAGTTCAGTAGAAATATTGCTTTTTTCTTTTTTTTTGCTAAATAAATGCATGTAAATGATCAGATTGAAAACATATTTAAGTGTTTCAACAAATGAACTTTATTTAAATTGCACCATTGTTGATAATGCTTAGTTCTAAAACATCATCTGTGCTTAAAGGAAATTGACCCTGCCATTGCAAGAGGAAGAACTATTGTGATGTTTGTGCTTTTGCAGTCTGGTATCAAATTGTCCAATTTTCTTCTTAAGTACAAAAGCTTTGCAAGCACACTATTCTCTGAGTATCATCTAGGAACTAACATTTGGGTTGTTACAGCTGTACATTAAAATCACCTGGAGAATTTCCCAAAACACCAATGACCAGTTCCCACTTCCAGGGAATTCTGACTTAGTGTTTCATTGTGGAGACAAGGTAAAAGTATGTTTTAAGCTACAGCTTGGTTGAGAATTCTTCTGTAGAGGAAAGAAAAAAAAAATGTACAGCAAGATTTATCTTCTATAATGAGTTTATAATCTTGATAATTTGATAACCATTCAAAGACTTAAAGTCCTATAGGAAATTGAGATGGAGGGAGCCCTGTGAGAACAAAGAGCTGGTGACTAGGCAGATTGAGTATTTTAGACATGGGAGGAAAAGCCTCTATAGGAAGGCTGAGTAGAGGAAAGAATTAGAGTGGAAGTTAGATATGGAGTAAAATTTCAGGTAGAGAAATTTCATTTTTGTGAATTTTTAGCACTGAACAATAGAATCACTGACATCTCTAAAACACGGGAGACTTTCTAAAAATACTATTTTACTTGTGTGATACAAATAGCCAACTATGTTAAATCATCCCCAGATATAATTGTTTTAGTATATAATATAACTACTTTTCCACCAAAACTTTCAGGCCCTTGACCTTGGAATTTTCTAATAAACTATTAACATGCATATGACTTAATTTTCCAGGCTAAACCTCTGGTCTCCTGCTTCCCACATTGACCGTACAAGCAGTCATCCTTCTCCCCAAACCCCTCCCCTGCAGTAAAATAACTTAGTCTCATACTTCCTGAGATAACTTCCAACTTCTCCAACAGTTGACCAATATCTCTACCTATAACCTTTCCCTCCGCCTTCTGATTCAGTGAGTGGAAGTAGTCTTCCTCCTACAGTCTCACATTTGCTCTCGATCCCCAGTCCTGCTTGTCTCCCCATGTATGGAAGGAATTCCTTCTTCACATAATTATTCTGTTTATCCTTCAAAGACTTGTTGAAGTTTCACCTCATGGGGGGAGGCTCCATCCCTTACAGAATTTAATCCTTACATGTAACATGTAATTGTTGATTAAATTGGAGTCTTCCCCACTATGTTCTATACCCCTTAAAAGAAGCAACCATGTCTTAGTCAATATTCACTAACCAGTATCTAGCACAGAACAGAGAATACAGAAACACTTCCATATAGAGGAAAAGATTGAACATTATTTATTTTTAAATAATTTATGGAACATATAGTACATAGTTTATATACAAGCTGAAAATATTAAGGAGAACCTAGAGGCCTGCTAAAATCTCCACATCACACAGAATTATCGATGATTATTATAGGCATTTAAAGGTAATAGCGTGATGAGACATCAAGGAGACTAACTTGCAAAACTTTGTATGAATTTATAACAAGTGGCCAAATGCTGTGAGCTCAACTCTGCAGTGGACAATAAGTCACATTCTGCTTGAGTGTCAGCATCAATTTTAACCTCACCCTGATGACATGCCACAAGGAGAACAAAAGGGAACATCTAAGTGCATCCTAAAAGTTTTCTGATGAGAAAACAAAATGAAATTAGGAAAAAAATAATTTTTAAGTTTTTTCAATCAGCTCTCAAACAAAAGAAAAAATGGCAAGTCACATTTTTCATGAAATGAAATGGGAAATTGTCCTTGCCACCTCTGTGAGATGATTTGAGCAATGGAGCTAGAGTAAACTGGAGTTAGCATAGGAGACTTTTCCAAAGTTTGGTAATTTTTGGTTCCAATTTAAATTAACTGTCTTTGATGTTAAATGTGACCTACACTGCATAAATTATGGCTGTTTATATTGATATGTCAACAAAATCATTTTGGGGATGTTGGAGAATAGAGAACAGTTAGACTGTAGAGTTCAGTCAAAAGGATTTTGAAATCTTTATGTAGCATTGAAAAGAGGCAAAAGCTCTAGCAACATCATTATTAATGATGTCTGAAGTTTATACACAATGTGTTCATTCAGCATTCATGACAAGAATAGGTACCTTCTTCTTATAATAGCCATGATGGTTTATTATAACCTTACTGATGCTGAAAACACCTCATGGATTTCCACTGGAGTCAGAATAACATCCAAATTGTCATGGTGTGCAAATCCTTTAGGATCCAAGGCCTCCTCCTTCTCTGACCTTATCTCACGTCACTCTCCCTCTTGCTCTTTATGCTCTAGACTCCTTTTCTCTCCTAGTCCTTTGCTCACATCACACACACTCCCTTCTGAGAGCCTTTACCCATGTTGTTTCTTTTGCCTGGAATGGTGTCCCCCAGATCTTTTCAGCGCTAGTAAATTCTTGTTCATATCTGAAGAAGGCACTTCCTTCAAGAAGCCGTCCACCACTATCTAATCTAAAATAGACCATTTAGTACTTCCCCTTCCTCTGAATTCATTACCCAATATATTTTATTCCCATGGAGCCTTTCAATATCTGATATTATCTCATTTGCTTGGTTTCTTGTTTCTTTGTTTTCTCTCTTCCTCTCTTTATCCCGTTCACTATTGCATCTCCCAAATCTAGGATAAGAGCTATTCAAATAGTTGCTGATTAAATGAATATTTGAGTGTTGTAATGTATTGCATTTATACGTTGCCTTATTCCAGGACTGGAAATTATTCATAGCTTTCCAATGGCTTAAATAGTCACACTTCTGCTTTCCAAACTAGAGGAATTATAAATTTCTCAAGTTAGCTCTGGACTTTATAATGCCTACAACCTTATACATTTATGTCATAATAATTTCACATTAGACATAAGTTGGAAATTATCACACTTCTAGATGCTCCTGGTTTTCTTTTATTTTTTGCATATTTATTAGGAGTATAATTGCTTTACAGCAGTGTGTTAGTTTCTGCTTTATAACAAAGTGAATCATCTATACATAAACATATATCACCATATCTCCTCCCTCTTGCATCTCCCTCCCATCCTCCCTATCCCACCTTTCTAAGTGGTCACAAAGCACCAAGCTAATCTCCCTGTGCTAGGCGGCTGCTTCCCTCTACCTATATATTTTACATTTGGTAGTGTATATATGTCCATGCCACTCTCTCACTTCGCCTCAGCTTACCCTTCCCCCACCCCGTTTCCTCAAGCCCATTCTCTACGTCTGCGTCTTTTTCATGTCCTCTTCCTAGGTTCTTCATAACATTTTTTTTCTTTTTTTAGATTCCATATATATGTGTTAGAATATGGTATTTGTTTTTCTCTTTCTGACTTACTTCACTCTGTATGACAGTCTCTAGGTCCATCCAGCTTACTAAAAATAACTCAATTTCTCTTCTTTTTATGACTAATATTCCCTTGTATATATGTGCCACATCTTCCTTATCAATTAATCTGTCGATGGACAATTAGGTTGCTTCCATGTCCTGGCTATTGTAAATAGAGCTGCAATGAACATTGTGGTACATGACTCTTGTTTTTTTTTTTTTAAATTAAGTTATTTATTTTATATTTATTTTTGGCAGTGTTGGGTCTTCGTTTCTGTGCAAGGGCTTTCTCCAACTGCAGCGAGCAGGAACCACTCTTCATCGCGGTGCGCGGGCCCCTCACTGTCATGGCCTCTCCCGTTGTGGAGCACAGGCTCCAGACGCTCAGGCTCAGTAGTTGTAACTCACAGGCCTAGCCGCTCTGAGGCATGTGGGGTCTTCCCGGACCGGGGCATGAACCCATGTCCCCTGCATTGGCAGGTGGATTCTTAACCACTGTGCCACCAGGGAAGCCCAACATGACTCTTTTTGAATTATGGTTTTCTCAGGGTATATGCCCACTGGTGCGATCGCTGGGTCATATGGTAGTTCTATTTTTAGTTTTTTAAGGAACCTCCATACTGTTCTCCATAGTGGCTGTATCAATTTACATTCCCACCAACAGTGCAAGAGGGTTCCCTTTTCTCCACACGCTTTCCAGCATTTATATCTTGTAGATTTTTTGCTAATGGCCATTCTGACTGGTGTGAGGTGATAGCTCATTGTAGTTTTGATTTGCATTTCTCTAATGGTTAGTGATGGTGAGCATCCTTTAATGTGTTTGTTGGCAATCTGTATATCTTCTTTGGAGAAATGTTTATTTAGGTCTTCTGCCCATTCTTGGGCTGGGTTTTTTTTTTTTTTTTCTATTGAGCTGCATGAGTTGCTTCTAAATTTTGAAGGGTAATCCTTTGTCATTTGCTTCATTTACAAATATTTTCTCCCATTCTGAGGGTTGTTTTTTCATCTTGTTTATGGTCTGCTTTGCTGTGCAAAAGCTTTTAAATTTCATTAGGTCCCATTTGTTTATTTTTGTTTTTATTTCCCTCTCTCAAGGAGGTGGATCAAAAAGGATCTTGCTGTGATTTATGTCATAGAGTGTCCTGTCTATGTTTTCCTCTAAGAGTTTTATACTGTCTGGTCTTACATTTAGGCTTCTAATCTATTGAGTTTACTTTTTTTGTATGGTGTTAGGTAGTGTTCTAATTTCATTCTTTTACATATAGCTGTCCAGTTTTCCCAGCACCACTTATTGAAGAGGCTGTCTTTTCTCCATTGTATATTCTTGCCTCCTTTATCAAAAAAAGGTGACCATATGTGCGTGGGTTTATCTCTGGGCTTTCTATCCTGTTCCATTGATCTATCTTTCTGTTTTTGTGCCAGTACCATACTGTCTTGATTACTGCAGCTTTGTAGTATAGTCTGAAGTCTGGGAGCCTGATTCCTCCAGCTCCGTTTTTATTTCTCAAGATTGCTTTGGCTATTTGGGATGTTTTGTGTTTCCATACAAATTGTGAAATTTTTTGTTCTAGTTCTGTGAAAAATGCCAGTGGTAGTTTGATAGGGATTGCATTGAATCTGTAGATTGCTGTGGGTAGTAGTCATTTTCACAGTGTTGATTCTTCCAATCCAAGAACATGTTATATTTCAACATCTGTTTGTATCACCTTTAATTTCTTTCATCAGTGTCTTATAGTTTTCTGCATACAGGTCTTTTGTCTCCTTAGGTAGGTTTATTCCTAGATATTTTATTCTGTTGTTGCAATGGGAATGGGAGGGTTTACTTGATTTCTCTTTCAGGTTTTTCATGTTTAGTGTATAGGAATTCAAGAGATTTCTGTGCATTAATTTTGTATCCTGTTACTTCACCAAATTCATTGATTAGCTCTAGTAGTTTTCTGGTAGCATATTTAGAATTCTTTATGAATAGTATCATGTCATCTGCAAACAGTGACAGCTTTACTTCTTCTCTCCTGATTTGGGTTCCTTTTATTTCTTTTTCTTCTCTGATTGATGTGGCTAAAACTTCCAAAACTATGTTGAATAAAGGTGTTGAGAGTGGACAACCTCATCTTGTTCCTGATCTTAGAGGAAATGCTTTCAGTTTTTCACCACTGAGAATGATGTTGGCTGTGGGTTTGTCATATATGGCCTTTATTATGTTGAGGTTAGTTCCCTCTATGGTTATTTTCTGGAGGTTTTTTTTTCATAAATGGGTATTGAATTTTGTCAAAAGATTTTTCTGTATCTATTGAGATGATCATATGTTTTTTCTCCTTCAATTTGTTAATATAGTTTATCATATTGATTGTATATATTGAAGAACCCTTACATTCTTGGGATAAACCCCACTTGATCATGGTGTATGATCCTTTTAATGTGCTTTGGATTCTGCTTGCTAGTATTTTTTTCAGAATTTTTGCATGTATGTTCATCAGTGATATTGTCCTGTAGGTTTCTTTCTTTGTGACATCTTTACCTGGTTGGGATATCAGGGTGCTGGTGGCCTCATAGAATGACTTTGGGAGTGTTCCTCCCTCTGCTATATTTTGGAACAGTTTGAGAAGGACAGATGATAGCTCTTCTCTAAAAGTTTGATACAATTCACTTGTGAAGCCATCTGGTCTTGGGCTTTTGTTTGTTGCAAAATTTTTAATCACAGTCTCAATTTCAGTGCTTGTGATTTGTCTGTTTATATTTTCTATTTCTTCCTTGTTCAGTCTCAGAAGGTTGTGCTTTTCTAAGAATTTTTCCAATTCTTTCAGGTTGTCCACTTTTTTGGCATATAGTTTCTTATAGTAAGCTCTCATGATCCTTTGTATTTCTGCAGTGTCAATTTTTACTTCTCCTTTTACATTTCTAATTCTATTGATTTGAGTATTTTCCTTTTTTTTTCTTGTTGAGTATGGCTAATGGTTAATCTCACAAAGAACCAGTTTTTAGTTTTATTGATCTTTGCTATTTTTCCTTCATTTCTTTTTCCTTTATTTCTGATCTGATATTTATGATTTCTTTCCTTCAGCTAACTTTGGGGTTTTTTTGTTCTTCTTTCTCTAATTGCTTTTGGTGTAAAGTTAGGTTGTTTATTCAAGATGTTTATTGTTTCTTGAGGTAGAACTGTATTGCTATAAACTTCCCTCTAGAAATGCTTTTGCTGCATCCCATAAGTTTTTGGTCACTGTGTTTCCATTGTCATTTTTTTCTAGGTATTTTTTGATTTCCTCTTTTATTTCTTCAGTGATCTCTTATTTATTTAATAGTGTATTGTTTGGCCTCTATGTGTTTGTTTTTTTTACAGATTTTTTCCTCTAATTGATATCTAGTCTCATAGCGTTGTGGTTAGAAAAGATACTTGATACAATTTAATTTTTCTTAAATTTACCAAGGCTTGATTTCTGACACAAGATATGATCTACCCTGGAGAATGTTCCATGAGCAGTAGAGAAGAAAGCATTATCTGTTGTCTTTGGATGGAATGTCCTATAAATATCAGTGAAGTCCATCTTGTTTAATGTATCATTTAAAGCTTGTGTTTCCTTATTTATTTTCATTTTTGATGATCTGTCCATTGGTGAAAGTGGGATGTTAAAGTCCCCTACTATGATTGTGTTATTGTCGATTTCCCCTTTTATGGCTGTTAGTATTTACCTTATGTATTGAGGTGCTCCTATGTTGGGTGCATAAATATATACAATTTTTATATATTCCTCTTGGATTGATCCCTTGATCATTATTTAGTGTTCTTCTTTGTCTCTTGTCATAATCTTTGTTTTAATGTCTATTTTGTCTGAATTGCTACTCCAGCTTTCTTTTGATTTCCATTTGCATGAGATATCTTTTTCCATCCCCTCACTTTCAGTCTGTATGTGTCCCTAGGTCAGAAGGGGGTCTCTTGTAGGCAGCAATTATACAGGTTTTGTTTTTGTATCCATTCAGCCAGTCTATGTGTTTTGGTTGGAGCACTTAATCCATTTACATTTAAGGTAGTTATTGATAGGTATATTCCTATTACCATTTTCTTAATTGTTTTGTGTTTGTTATTGTAGGTCTTTTCCTTTCTTGTATTTCCTGCCTAGAAAAGTTTCTTTAGCATTTTTTGTAAAGCTGGTTTGGTGGTGCTGAATTCTCTTAGCTTTTGCTTCTCTGTAAAGTTTTTAATTTCTACATCGAATCCGAATGACATCCTTGCTGCGTAGAGTAATCTTGGTGGTAGGTTTTTCCCTTTCATCACTTTAAATATGTCCTGCCACTCCTTTCTTGCAGAGTTTCTGCTGAAAGATCAGCTCTTAACCTTACGGAAATTCCCTTGTATGTTATTTGTTGCTTTTCCTTTGCTGCTTTTAATATTTTTTTCTTTGCATTTAATTTTTGATAGTTTGAATAATTTGTGTCTTGGTGTGTTTCTCCTTGGATTTATCCTTTATGGGACTCTCTGTGCTTCCTGGACTTGATTAACTATTTCCTTTCCTATATTAGGGAAGTTTTCAACTATAATTCTTTCAAATATTTTCTCAATCCCTTTCTTTTTCTCTTCTTCTTCTGGGGCACCTATAATTCGAATGTTGGTGTGTTTAGTGTTGTCACAGAGGTGTCTGAGACTGTCCTCAATTCTTTTTATTCTTTTTTCTTTATTCTGCTTTGCAGTAGTTATTTCCCCTATTTTATCTTCCAGGTCACTTATCTGTTCTTCTGCCTCAGTTATTCTACTATTGAGTCCTTCTAGAGAACTTTTCATTTCATTTATTGTGTTGTTCATCATTGTTTGTTTGCTCTCTAGCTCTTCTAGGTCCTTGTTAATGTTTCTTGTATTTTGTCCATTCTATTTCCAAGATTTTAGATCATCTTTACTATGATTACTCTGAATACTTTTTTGTGTAGACTGCCTATTTCCTCTTCATTTGTTTGCTCTGGTGTGTTTTTACCTTGCTCCTTCATCTGCTGTGTGTATCTCTGTCTTCTCATTTTGCTTAACTAACTGTGTTTGAGGTCTCCTTTTTGCAGGTTGCAGATTCGTAGTTCCTGTTGTTTTGGGTGTTGCCCCCAGTGGTAAGGTTGGTTCAGTGGTTTGTGTAGGCTTCCTGGTGGAGGGACTTGTGCCTATGTTCTGGTGGATGAGGCTTGATCTTGTCTTCCTGGTCGGCAGGACCAGGTCTGGTGGTGTGTTTTGGGGTGTCTGTGACCTTATTATGATTTTAGGCAGCCTCTCTGCTAATTGGTGGTGTTGTGGTCCCGTCTTGCTAGTGGTTTGTTATAGAGTGTCCAGCACTGTAGTTTGCTGGTCGTTGAGTGGAGCTGGGCCTTAGTGTTGATATGGAGATCTCTGGGGGACCATTTCCCATTTAATATTATGTGGAGCTGGGAGGTCTCTGGTGGACTGTTGTCCTGAACTTGGCTCTCCCACCTCAGAGGCAGAGGCGGGACACCCTGCTGGATCACCAAGGCACTGTCAGCCACACAGCTCAGAAGAAAAGGGAGAAAAAAAAGAAATAAAGAAAGAAGAAAACAACCAAACCAAAAAACAAATCCAGCAATGATAACAAACACTAAAAACTATATAAAAAAATAACCATCAAACAAACAAAAAAAACTGACAGACAGGACCCTAGGACAAATGGTAGAGGCAAAGCTATACAGACAAAAATCACACAAAGAAGCATACACAGGCACACTCACAGAAATAGAAAAAGGAAAAAAAAATATATATATATATTAAAAAAATGAAAGAGAGCAACCAAATTAATAAACAAATCTACCAATGATAATAAACTCTAAATTTTAAAGTAAGATAAGCATAAAAACACAAACAAATTAGATATAGAAAGCAAACCCCAAGTCTACAGTTGTTCCCAATATCCACCACCTCAAATTTGGGATGAGTTGTTGTCTATTCAGGTATTCCACAGATGCAGGGTACATCAAGTTGATTGTGGAGATTTAATCTGCTGCTCCTGAGGCTGCTGGGAGAAATTTCCCTTTCTCTTCTTTATTTTCACAGCTCCTGGAGTTCAGCTTTGAATTTGGCTCTGCCTCTGTGTGTAGGTTGCCTGAAGGCATCTGTTCTTCCCTAAGACAGGATGGAGTTAAAATAGCAGCTGATTAGGGAGCTCTGGCTCACTCAGGCCGGGGGGTGGGGTGGGGTGGGGATGTGGGGGGGTGGGGGGGTGGGGGTATGGGGGGGGTGGGGGGGTGGGAGAGTGGGTATAGAATGCAGAGCGAGCCTAGGGCAGCAGAGACTGGTGTGACATTGCAACAACCTGAGGTGTGCTGTGTGTCCTCCCAGGGAAGTTGTCCCTGGATCATGGGACCTTGGCAGTGGTGAGCTGCACAGTCTCCCGGGAGGGGTGGTGTGGATAGTGACCTGTGCTTGCACACAGGCTTCTTGGTGGCTGCAGCCATGCTGATAGCCATGGCTCGTGCCCATCTCTGGAGCTCATTTAGGCAGTGCTCTGAATCCCCACTCCTCATGCACCCCGAAACAATGGTCTCTTGCCTCTTAGGGAGTTCCAGACTTTTTCCTGGACTCCCTCCCTGCTAACTGTGGCCCACTAGCCCCCTTCAGGCTGTGTTCATGTTGCCAACCCCAGTCTTTTCCCTGGGATCTGACCTCCAAAACCAGAGCCTCATCTCCCAGCTCCCACCTGACCTGGCGGGTGAGCAGACAAGCCTCTCAGGCTGGTGATTGCTGGTAGACACTGGTCCTCTGTGGGGAATCTCTCCGCTTTGCCCTCTGCGCCCCTATTGCTGCACTCTCATCCATGGTTCTGAAGCTTGACCCCTGCCAACCCCTGTCTCCACCAGTGAAGGGGCTTCCTAGTGTGTGGCAACTTTTCCTCTTTCACAGTTCACTCCCAGAGGGGCAGGTCCTGTCTCTATTCTTTTGTCTTTGATTTTTCTTTTTTCTTTTACCCTACCCAGGTATGTGGAGTTTCTTGCCTTTTCAGAAGTCTGAGGTCTTCTGCCAGAGTTAAGTAGGTGTTCTGTAGAAGTTGTTCCACATGTAGTTGTATTTCTGATGTATTTGTGGGGAGGAAGGTGATCTCCATGTCTTACTCCTGCACCATCTTGAAGGTCTCTGATGCTTCTGGTTTTATATCTGATTTTTTTTTTTTTTATGGCACTCTTCCCCAAGTTGGGGGATATGCGGGTAGGTATACTATGGCAATTGATAAATTAATTTATTTATTTAGGAAGTATTTATTGAGCACTTCTTAATCTGCTCAGTGCTGTACTTTGTATAGGGCATAAATTAGAATGGCCCCAACTTTCATGGAGTTTACAGTTTACTGAGACAGAGAGCAGGCAACTAAACAGTTCCACACAATGAATCACAAAAAGTGTTTCTCCCTGTGTTGTCTGCCTTGGACTCAGTTTGCTAGGCAGATGCCCTCTTTGGTTGATGCCCTCTTTGTTTACAAATCAGTATAGACAAAGGGCATGGCTTAATGCCCAGCTCTCCATATCTGACAGTGACCTTGTAAACTCCAGGACATTTCAGATAATGGCACCTGACACATCAAGTAGCTGTAGTTCAGGTCTCTGGTTGCTATAGTGACTTTCTCTGTGACCTAGAAAGAGGCAAAAAGTCTTCTACCTCAGATTGTAGACTAAAAGCCAGTGCTACCTGGAGTTTTATGTCTTTTCAACATATCTTGGTGGAACAGCATGTTTCTTTAACTTAACCTTACAATAGAACATTTTGAGCATAACATCTCTGAACAGAGGGAGTTACCATGCACTAGCTGTACCAGAAATATACATCTCTTATTAAGACTACCCACCGCCTTTGAACGAACGTTCTGTACTTGACTCTGTTCTATATTCTCACAGCTTAAAAAGCTTTATCATCAGAATTAAGCCATTAGTGGTGTTTTCTAAGTCAACACTATGGAGCTCCATCCCAAAATACACAATTATTGGAGACCAGACTCAAACTCTCTGCATCCATTCTCATTGTCACAGCAAGGATGTGTCCCTGAAACCCGGCCTGTAAGCTAGACCCCACTGCCAGATTCCAACATGAATCTTGACCTAAGGCAGTGAATAGCAAAGAAGTTTACTGGAATTTTATTTTAAACTATATGTGCTGTTCTTCAATAATGACAGTGTGATATAGTTCTTGAAATCCTTTTCTTTCACTGTTTATCATTCCTTGTCCATCTCCAGGAGCTCTCAAGTTGTATAACTTAGTTAGCATTTACCTGGGCCCTTGTCCTTGTTGCTGTTGAGTAATCTATTTCTCTCCTGACAATGGAAATCTGCTTTTGTCTTTAGACAAAATTTTGTCTAAATATTTGTCTCTAGGCAAAATTTCTAAAATTAGAAATTTTAAAAGGAAACACTGAGAAGACAAAAAATAAAATTAAACAGAAAAATAAAATAAAAAATGACCATAACAACTCTCTGAAACTGCCCTTAGCCTCTCAGCTTACACCAAAGGCTAACATAATTCCAGTTCTATTCATTTGGAATTCTGCATTCAGCTATAAAATTTTGAGCAACTTGTCTTAAATCTTAGACCTCTCCTTGCCTAGAGAAAATGATTTTCTAAATTCCAAAATAAATTGGCAACCTATTTTGCTTGACCACTTCCAGAGACAATTGAAAGTTTTAGACATTTATGGATATACACGTTAAACTATGTAGTCCACTTATAGTAGTATTGGTACTACTGCTACTAATAATAGTAATTGGTAGTAATATCATTTATAAGGAGTTGTCAGACATGGAGATGTCAGGGCCAAAATCTCCAGATTGACATGTTTGGGTTTTTTCCTATTTCAGCTAATCTGAATAAGTTTTTCACTTCACTTTCTATGTAATGGAAGTGTAATCATCAGTAGAAGTGATGATTTTAAAGCATACCCGGGGGAAAATGAAACAACTCAGGATTTCCAAAGAGATTTGATAGGTTTACACAAGTCACTTTCTACACTATCTAGGGCCACTTCTATTTCTAGCACCCTTTTACTGTTACTGACAACATTCCCAGTTGAACTGAATAATGTACCCTCTCACCTGACAGTGGTTGTCATTATAAAAATTGCTAAACCAATTCAGAGAGAATCTGTGCAATGGGGGGACTTAAACTTTTAACAACCTTCAAGAAAGCCTAGATTCATTACCACCTCTTGTCAGCTTGTACATGAGCTCAACTTTTACTCTCAAAAATTTGGCAGATCAGAAGATTATATATGATAGATCTGAAATAAGCATCCATGACATCCTTCCATAGTAGTACCTCTGAAAAGAAGTATAATGAAAAATCATATTTAGAAGTTTAGTAAGTACTTTACAAAATGAAGGAGATTACGTTTATGGCTAACTATTTATAATCCACTCCATTTATCTGTAATAAAACCCTAGAAAGCTGTGATTTTTAATATTACAAGGTGATTTATCAGAAATTCTATGGAATGTCACTACTTCTTGACATATATTAGATTTTTGTTATTATGCCCATTTTATTTATTCCACTAGGGAGCTTGGTAAAACATAAGCCTTTTCTTTTCAGTATAGTCTTCTCTGCTTAAAAAAAGTCTCTTGTTTCTTTACATTCTGTTTCTGGGTTTGAATTATACTGACATATATATATATATATATATATATATTTATATATATATATACCATGTATATATATATATACATACACACATTTCAGCTTCTGAAAAATATTTGTCAGATAAACTGTTCTTTTAAGTGGAAATTATTTCTTTTTCCAAAAATTCAGTCAGTTAAACACATATACAACTTCCAATGTCCAGGGATCAGCATTACATAGCATGGGCTTAAACTAATTCTAGGCAAAACCAAGAAAATGTAGCAGTTTAGTTTTCTTGGCCACTCTTAGAGATGACTCCCATTTTGGTTTCCGAATCTCTAAAATATACTTTGCAGACCCCTCTTACTATCTGTGTAGTCAACCTCTAAGAATCCAAGTTCTCAACCACTACCTTGTAGTCCTATTTGAAGAATTTTTATCTTTTTTTTTTTTTTTTTTACTATTTGTTGTTCATACTTTGAATGTTTACTTTTTCTTTTCTTCTTTTATAACCCATTGATTCTGAGCCTTGACAATATAAAGAATAACTCTCCTCAAATCATTGTTTTGCTAAAAGTTAAAGGTGGTGTTACATATTAAACTGTGATGTGCTTATTTACATTTGTCTTGGCTGATTTAGAAGGGATTTTGCTCCAGGTTTTCTATATGTGTGTATAGGTGATTTTGGCTAGTGGGTGGGAATAGGAAGGCAGTTGTGGCAAGTAGAGTTTAAAATCCCAAACTCATATTTTATAGGTAGTTGGTCATAAATAACTTAGGATTCTATCTGGCTCTCCTTTACCAGTTTAATGAGGTAAAGGAGAACAGTCATCATATTAAATTATGTCAGTTTTTCTGGGAACAGGTGACAGAACAAATTGTTTCAAACTTCCTCATTCTACATTATAAGAATCCACTGAGGACTATAACTGTTGACCTTTATAGCAGAGAGTTGTAGCCTGGGGAGAAAAATAAGTGAAGATAACATTTCACTGAACATTTTTACCCTACCTAGCATGAGTCTTTCCAGCCCCTACCCTTATCAAACATTCTTCTGAGGACATGGATATATTCATTAAAGAGAGTTTTCCAGTATGGATATTCATGTAGTTCATAAACATTTTAGAAAGGTAATTGTTTTGTCAACTGAGTTTGCATTTTGTTATATATAAAAATAACAATAATTATACATATATATATATATATTGGAGAAAGATGTATGTACATATACAGATTTAATAATTTTTGGCACCATATATCAGGCCACAGAGAAATTAAACTTTTGATCAGAAAGTTACATTATTAAGAGAGCTAAAATATTATTGTTTCTTTAAAGTTCTTGGGGCATTTAAATTGAACCCACTGTTTTTTATGTCATATTCCCTTAACTCCAAAATCAGTGTTTCCTAAAGCTTGTTTCACACAAGATAATTCAAGAGAGAAGTAGGGTTTCCAAAGTAAGTTGGAAAGTCTGTTCCTTCTAAGACAAGGATATGATTCTATCATCATAGTAAAGATTCTAAGGAATTTGCCTAATCTAAATTTCTTACATGTATTTGACTATGAAATTTATTCCATATCTAACAGCTTCTTGAAGACATTGAAGTGCTTAAAAAAGAAGCACTTAGAAGTTTTGAACTTTTAGAGAAATTTGTGATATAGTTATAAGTGGTTGCCTCAAATGCCTTTGACTCCAACTTTCTCTTGGTTGTAACATGTGACACTTCCACTTATTTGGGCATGGCATTCTTGAAACTAATTTATGTTTGCTATTCATTAATTACAATGAGTAAACCTCCTTTATTAAACACCTATAATTTTTCCTTGTCTTTGAGGTTTAATAACATGACAGCTTAAGACAACGCAGGACACTATGAGTGAAATTTGTGTCACCTCTGTCAGTTATATCTGAGTAGAAATTGTGAAGATTCTTGTATCCAAAAGTTTGCAATTTAAAACCATTTCCATTACCTTACTCATAGATACATGAAATGGAAAGTGGGATCTGAGGATCATTTGGTCTCAATGTTTTTTTAAAAATTTTTTACAAAAGGGAAAAAAAACCCAAAACTGGGAAAATGGTTACTCCAATGTAGCTTAATGAGTAAAATCACAGGCTCTCGAGTCGGACTATCTGAGGTTGAATTTGGCTCTACCACTTATAAGCCATTTGATCTTGGGCCAATTGCTCACTCTTTGTGTTTTTAATTCCTTCATGTGTAAAATGAGCATAACAATGGTATTTGCCTCAAAAGGTTATTGTTTGGGGCCAAATGAACTAAAATACATAAAGCTTCATTATCTGGTGTGTAGCAAGTGCTAGATAAGTATTTGCTATTATTATTACCATTAGGATTCAAGCCTCTGATTTCTAGCTGTGTCTTCAGAGGACAATTTATTTAATGCTCTTATATGGAATATTTAATAATATTTAATGATTTAGCATCCAATAAGTACTATCAAGAGAATACTGGAGGGTTTGTGATCAAGCGTCCAAAGTTCCAAAGCAGAGCCACAGACACCAAAGACACAGAGGAATTGGAAAAGGCAATCATTGTGTGGTAGGCTCCAAAGACTAACATGGCAGATGGTGCCCCTGACCATGTAGTATTTACAGTCTGGGGAGAGTAGCAATCAAAAGTAAGAAGAAAAAAACTTGTACGTAGGACACATAATGAACTCTCAGAAGGTAGTAAACAGGATGCTTAGAGAGATCATTCTGTGTCTATGTTTGACTGAATAACCAGAGAGAATTAGATTAGTTCTAGTAGAGAAGGCTCTAAAAAGATGGTAGATTTGTGCTGTAGTGTAAAAACGGAGATTATTCAGTAGCTTAGGAAATGTCAATGATTGGAAACAAATGACTAAGTTCACTGGCTTTATAGCTAAATGATTAATTTGAAAAATTTGGTTTATAATTTCTGTGGCAGGTAAATCTAGTTTTTTTTTTTTTAATTCTCTCTGAATTCTCACCCCTGCTTACTTCCAAATAATATATTTCCAGTTTAGCTTGATTGAATTACAACTAGTTTTAATTTTAACAATCTTTCTAATGATAACCAAACGGCTAGAATCACTCAACAAGCTTGACAATGTTGCATCTGAAACTAATGGAAGCAAACATATTTATAATTTCTGAGTAAACAGATTGCCTAATGTGAACTTTTAGAGGTGCTTTCTGATATCCAGGTCTTCTTCTTCTGACCACAACCTGACATAGGAAAGCTGAAGCTTCTGGGCCCCGTGTGGTAAGATGAGGTGCTATTCTAGTCAGTGAGTGGTGTAGGGAATGGCATGTGTCACTACTTGGCCAGAGCGTCAGTTTGTGCAAGACCCCTCAGAGGTCCTTTTCCACTAAGGCAGTGAACTGGGAGGCTGCCGAGATGAAGTCTCAGTTGCCCTTGGTCCTAGAGAATGTGCAATGAACAAAGCAACCCTCAGTGTGCAAGTTACATGAGGAAGAAACAAATGTTTGTTGTGTCAACTGTTAAGGTTTTGAGAGTTTTGTGTATTACAATATAATTTAGGCTAACCTAACTAAAACTCATAGCTGTCAACATAAAATCATGTTTATGTGTGTGTATTTCTTTCTCTCTTATGATTGAAAAATAAAACTTAAATGAAAATAGAATTTAACGTAATATCTCTCCTGGTTGATATAATGCATGCAAAGCAATAGAACTAGAACTTTGTCTATACTTTTGGAAGACATCAAGTTTTCAATAAATGAAAGAAAAATAGTTAACTTATTATCATTCCCTATCATAATGATATACTGGGCAAATGGATGGGGAAAATGAACATGGCACGAGTGATACTTACTGTACAGATGGAATAACTGGAGTTCAGCTGTAATGAATGAATTTCCCAAGTGAGTTCTCATTAAAAAATAGTTGCAAAATCACAAAGTATGCCTCACTGAGTCCTCATCCCAGTGTGCTGCTTCCCAATTCATTTACATTTTTCATGTGATTTATTGTTTAAATATTAACAGAACAAAATTTTAGCGGTATAATAGATTGGCATCTGTTATTTCAAATAATAGCATTATATTAAAGTGTTTGAATAAGAAGTTGGGGGAAGAGTATGTCTTCTTTAAGTCTAATAATCTCCAAAATCAACAATCTCAAATAATGGTATTGATGCTGTTCCTCATTTTGCATAATACAGATATATGGAAAACCTAATGCCAATTTTATTATTTATTTTGTGATGTGTGTAGACTATAAAGAGTAAACAGTATGTCAGGTTCATTTTCCTGTTTTCTTGCGTGACCTCAATATTCTCAAAAGTAATTTCCTTGGAACACACTTATTTTAAGATGTTTTAATTTATTTCCATTACATAATGGGAAAACTATAGAGAGATTTCCACTAAGATTAGGAACAGGCAAGGATGGCCACCGTTTCCACTTCTATTCAACACTGTAGTTGAGGTACAAATTTAGGATGACTTAGTTTAATTAAGGTAGGCCTATTAATGTCAAGAGAGGAAAAAAACTGCCAGATTTTACCAATAGATTTAGTAATTGGGATTCATGAAGTCAATCGGATGAGACCAAGAAAATTTTGGATAAAAAAAAGAAAAAACCTGGTATGCACTCAAACCCGGAATAAAGAAATCTGCTATGCTAGAGTTCTTTATTAAATTATTCTAAAATTTCAGCCAATTCTTTTAAAATGGTTTCTCTCTCATATTTTTGTTGTTCTTATATTAAGTATTCATACTTATATTCTTACTCTTAAATTCATTTTCATAAATCTTAGGTTCAACTTTACTTAAAGCTGTTAAGTAACAGTTTGTCTTTTATCTCTTCCCCTGTCCTATTTTGATGTTCTGTGTATATCCAGGGTTCTCATGTTGTCCTCTAACTAAGATCTCTGCTAAATTCTGGCCGATGGTATCTCCTTATTAAAACTATAAACTTCTCTTCACTGCTACAGCATTCAGGAAATGACAATAACTGAAAAAATACATCATTATTTCTAATGTATTAATGACTGTTAAATGTCTTCATCCTCCAAAGTAATGTATTTGGGTTTTAATATGTGTTTAAGAGCCATCATGAAAGGGACTGATTTCTTCTTTTCCTGGAAAGTTAATGACTTTTCTACACACATGGAAGTTTTCCTACAACATTCAATCTTCAAGATCCATTTTAAATAGCACCTCTTCTATGAAGTCATTTCCTATACATACAGTGGCCATATATTCGTGTTTGAAACTGAGAACTCAGGTTCAAACTGAGAACTCACCATAATTAACAGCACCCATTATGTTCTCTTAACAGAATTTTCATTACCTATTTGGGTGGTAAATTTTATGGTCACCCAACTACCTTAGAAATTAGAAAACTAGAACTGAAGTTAATTTTTACTCTTTATTATTGTATTATATTATTAATGTTTATATTTTGGAATTTATTAAATTTGGAATTTGGACTGTTACAGCTTCATTATGCATACATATGTACAATATATATATTATATATATATAGTCTTCATCATATTAGGTTAAATACAGAAATTTGACATTGTCTACATTTACAGCTTTATTTGCATAAAGTGCATTGAAATGCAGCCAGCACTTATTTGATAAATTTTGAATAAATGATCTTAGCGTAAATATAGTTCTTTAGAGTAGGTGCTAAGTTTTCCTATTTGCTGTTATTAAAGGTTTTAAAATATGTGTAACATAGTCTTGTTTATTTAAGTTATAAATGTTTAGCTTTTAAAATATTTCATTTTCGAGTATTTACCTGTTGTGCATTTGTATGGCACAATGCCTAAGAAAATATTTATAAATATTAATAGTGTTAACAATTTATTAAGCTTTTTTTTCCTCTCCCATTGTGGAGCACAGGCTCCGGACACGCAGGCTCAGCAGCCATGGCTCACGGGCCCAGCCGCTCTGCGGCATGTGGGATCTTCCCGGACCAGGGCACGAACCCATGTCCCCTGCATCGGCAGGCGGACTCTCAACCACTGCGCCACCAGGGAAGCCCTATTAAGCATTTTCAAGATACAAATTAATCCTAATATAATTTCAGAAGCATGTCATTGTAACAAAAGCAAGTAGGATAAAAAATTAATTCCTCCCACCCAATAAACTTCTTAAAATATAACACGTTTATTTTGAATAATTTAGAAAATACAGGTGAATACATAGTAAACATATAAAAACCAATTTAATATTATTGAATTTAATTAATGTTGTATCAAGGGATGTTTTCCATCATGGATTGTCAAATATTTATAGCTTCAGCATATTGTATGTAAATAAAATACTATGACATTTAAATATTTTAATTATAACTATGTTAGACATTCTTAAAAAATAAATTGTCATTTATTTTTCCTTCATTTAATTTGAATACTTCTAGTGCTCTGATGGGGCACTTTTTCCTGCAAATGAAAGAAAACCCAAACATGTTGAATTGTCTGCAGTCAACCTGCAATATGACAGCCTCCGTGTACACTCTCTCCTGTGGATCCCAAAGAGCAGCATCCAAGACATGTTACCCAGGGTCGCCTTCCGCACAGGTTACAGGTCAGATTTTTCTAACGAGAGGCTGCTGTGTGAGGTTTAGAAGCTGAAAAGGAACAAAGGCTTTTTTTCTCTGAAGGCAGTATAGCCAGATGAATGGATAGGCAGGACATTTCCAGTCATTTACCACTAAGCTGTTTAGGACATCTGATTTGTTGATGTTATCTAGGCACTTGGTGGAAACTTCTACAGATTCTTGAGAATTGTGGCAACTGCCCTGTGAATGCTAAGAACCTCACATTTCAACTTTTCAGATTGAGATGTTAAACTGTGACTTTCTAGACTTCCATTTCCCACATATTTAAATGCTTTTGTAATTTCTACATTAAATTCTTTATTCCTGAAATACAGAAAGCAGTTTCTGACTTGCTCTTCAAATCCTGACTGATATGCTAACTAAAAATGAACTAAATCAATGGACTTTTAGTTTCTCACATAAGAATTCTGGAGGTAGGTATGCTCTACAGGTGATTATTTCAGGGGCTCGATGACATCATCAAAGACCCAATTCTCTCTATTTCTTTTAATGTTTCATCTTCAAGGTAATGGCATTTTCTCTTAGATTCCTCATTACCACTCGAAGACCTGGGCAAGAGGGCTCCCCATGACACAAACATCACTCAGTATCAGTGAGACATTTCTCTACACCTCTCACACTAATGCTCAAAGCGAAAGGTGACTGTAGAGGAATGACCCTAAGGTGTGTGAATTTCACCACTGTCCATTACAGAACAATAAAATTTTAAGCAACAGAAGGGCTTAGATGAATTAACTTGCTATATCCTTTCTCTTAGAGAGCATGAGTACCATAGATTCTGGCATAATCACTTCCCAGAAAGGGCAAGTTTCCATCTTCTTGCTTCTCTGTGTGTTCCTCATATACAGGTCAGTGTGTCCTAATGGTGTTCAACCATGGACATGGTGACTGAAAGATATTCTGTGATATTAAAAACTCATATTTTTCTCAAATTTGTATATATGTATTCTACAAGTAACAGGAGTAAGGCATGATACCAATTTTTATATTGCAACTAGATAGATTCTTAAATACAAGAACTGTGAATTGTTTTATTTTATAAAAATATTTAACATTTAAGTTTTTTCCAAAAATTTTTCAAAAAATTAAAACTTTAGCTTTATTTGAACACTTTAAATATTGTCAAGAACAAAGAAAAAATGTGCAAGGTAGAATTTTGACTGAAAATCAAATGCTTTATTTTTCCATGTACAATCTATTGTTTGTGCTATTGAGCTAATAGCAATGATATTCTTTGTTAAATTCAAATATTATACATGATGCTTTTGGAATCTGCCCAAAGATGAAATATCTTGTGACGCACATACAAAATTTTACCTTTAAACTGCTCCTGGACACACAATGGTAATGGTATGTAAATTCTGTAGAAACAGTTTGATTTAATATAATGTATATGTTGCAAGATATACTAGAAGTCAATTGTGATCTTTGGCAGAAAATCAAATTAATTTTGAACTTGTGCTATCTACAATTTTCTGGCATGGCTTACAAAGAAATGAAAGCAAACTAATTTAAGTCTGGCTATTTCACTTTGGAGAAGATAAAAGTTTTTAGAAAAAATAATTTTTCTAAATTTCAAAAGAAGAGTGATATTAGTCGACTGAAAAACGTTGCTATTTTTAGGTTTTATTTCCTTTTTTGGGGGTATTATGTCACACTGAAAAACTTTAAAAAAAAGAAAATTAAGTACCATAGTTATAATTTCATTAAAAAGTAAAAATTTGAGGAATATAATAGCAATTTATAATAAAAAAATTTTAAAAATAACCAAGAAGTGCAATACCTCAAGAAATTTTGTCTTGTTTAATATCAAGGTCAGTACATTTATGTGAAAATCTTGACTTAATCAACCTAACTAGTGATTTTGCCAAAATGGAAGCAACAGTCATAAATATATGGAGTAAAAATCATATAGGTTTTTTGAAAAATGTAAAATTTTGCCTTTATTATTTTATTTCTCTTATAAACACTGCACCCATCAACACCCAGCATGTACAGTATCAATTTCAATTGTCTTGGATATTTTGGCAATTTTCAGTTCTAGAACATTCTAGTTTCATGTACCTATATTAGAAAGTTTATCTGTTGTGGGTAGAGGCATACCATATCTTATTCTCCAGTTGGCTATCTTTATTTTTATATTTTACATATTTAAACATATAGTTAGCAGAGAGGACTTGATTTGTACTATTGTTTCTGTCCTGTAAAAGTTAGGAATGGGCCTGTCCCTCATATTCCCCAAATCATGATTATAGTTCCAGGTGATAGAGATGTAGAAAAAGTACTTTTAACTACTGTAAAAAAAAATTAATCTTTCTCAGAATTTTTTCAACAAATTTTTCACACACAATTTATTTTTCCAAATTTTCTACTTCTCCTTGAGATAAATAAGTCAGATTGCTTTTTATCAAGAAACATTGCCTATTTTATAAACATTTCTTTAAAAACTTCTAGCATATATGTAATGTTTCCTATCATTTTAATCTTCTTAGTACTATCATTAGAGTTTTAATTTTAAATTTCCATTGCTATTAGTGATTTTTAACCTAGTAAAATTTGCAAAAATGTCTACATTTCAGTGGTCTACTGAGATTATTTTTAACCATATTTTTGCTTTTCTGGTAAGAATATATCCTATGTGTATATTTGGAAACTTACTGAGATTTTATTTGTTGCTTCTTAAAAAAATAATCAACTTTAAAAATTCACAAGGCTATAAATGCTGTAGTTTCTACTTTTTAAGTACAAAGTTTGATATACTATTATTGAGTTAACCTTATTAATTAATTTCAATATAGCACAAACAAGTTTAAATAGAACTTCCTCTGGAAAGCATTCCATGAACAGTGCCTGACCACATACTAGATAATTTTGCCATAGTATCTTTAATTTAATTATTTACTTTTAAATTTTTATTTTATATTGGACTATAGTTGATTTACAATGTTGTGTTAGTTTCAGGTATATAGCAAAGTGAATCAGTTATACATATACATATTCTTTTTCAAATTCTTTTCCCATTTAGGTTATTACAGAATATTGAGCAGAGTTCCCTGTGCTATACAGTAGGTCCACGTTGGTTATCTATTTTAAATATAGATTCCTCATATAAGCGACATCGTATATTTGTCTTTCTCTGTCCGACTTCACTTAGTATGATAATCTCCAGGTCCATCCATGTTACTGCAAATGGCATTAATTCACTTTTTCTAATGGCTGAGTAATATTTCATTGTATATATGTACCACATCTTCTTTATCCATTCATCTGTCAATGGACATTTAGGTTGCTTCCATGTCTTGGCTATTGCAAGCAGCACTGCAATGAACGTTGGGCACTTTTGAACCATGTTTTCCTCCATATATATGCCAGGAGTGGGATTGATGAATCTTGTGATAACTCTATTTGTAGTTTTTTAAGGAATCTCCATACTGTTCGCCATAGGGGCTGTACCAATTTATATTCCCACCAACAGTGTAGGAGGGCTCCCTTTTCTCCACACCCTCTTCAGCATTAATTGTTTGTAGATATTTTGATGATGGCCATTCTGACTGGTGTGAGGTGATATCTTATTGCAGGTTTTTTTGGTTTTTTTTTTTGCGGTACACGGGCCTCTGACTGTTGTGGCCTCTCCTGTTGAGGAGCACAGGCTCCGGACGCACAGGCCCAGTGGCCATGGCTCACGGGCCCAGCCGCTCCACGACATGTGGGATCTTCCCGGACCGGGGCACGAATCCGTGTCCCCTGCATCAGCAGGCAGACTCTCAACCACTGCACCACCAGGGAAGCCCTTATTGTAGTTTTGATTTACATTTCTCTAATCATTAGTTACACTGAACATCTTTTCAGGTGCCTCTTGGCCATGTGTATGTCTTCTTTGGAGAAATGTCTGCTTAGGTCTTCAGCCCATTTTTGATTGGGTTGTTTATTTTTTTGATATTGAGCTGCATGAGCTGTTTGTATATTTTGGTGATGAATCCCTTGTCGGTAGCATTGTTTACCTTCTGTGGGTTGTCTTTTTGTTTTGTTTATGATCTCCTTTGCTGTGCAAAAGCTTTTCAGTTTAATTAGGTCTCATTTATATATTTTTGTTTTTATTTCTATTACTCTAAGAGATAGGTTGAAAAAGATATTGCTGCAATTTATGTCAAGGAGTGTTCTGCCTATGTTCCTCTAAGAGTTCTATAGTATCCAGTCTTACACTGTGGTCTTTAATCCACTTTGGGTTTATTTTTTGTATGGAGCTAGAGAGTTTTCTACTTTTATTGTTTTACATGTAGATGTCCAGTTTTCCCATTTGTTGAAAAGAATGTCTTTTCTTCATTGTATAGTCTTGCCCCCTTTGTCATAGATTAATTGACCATAGGTGCGTGGGTTTATTTCTGAACTTTCTATCCTGTTCCACTGATCTATATTTCTGTTTCTGTGCTAGTGCCATACTGTTTTGATTACTGTAGATTTCTAGTACAGTCTGAAGTCAGGGAGCCAGATTCCTCTAGCTCTGTTTCTCTTTCTCAAGTATCCTTTAATTCCTCTACTTAGCACTTTTTAAACTAATGGTGACTATATATAATATTGTTTTTCCATATTAAACTCAAAATCTCAATTTAGAGGCCAGAGACCCTATTTATCTTGCATGTATTTGTAAGTTTTGTATGTTGATTATGTATTGTGTCTACATGTATGGCATGTATATGTACTACTTAGTGTCTAGCATATGTCTGTGAGGTGTGGTGTTAGGCAGAGTAGATTTCAGTGTAGATAAATCATATCTGAAATGAGAGTGAAGCATCTAAAGGAAGATGACAATAGGAGCTGAATATTTGAGTCTAGTGATAAGAAAAGCAGATTGTGCTAGAAATGTACATTTAAAAAGTGGAAACAGGAGGTAAAAACATAATTATTCTTTTAAAAAGTGAAGAAGTATGTATGGAAAAATCAGGAACACGTATGTCCAAGAGGCTAAGAGCAGAGAGCAAGTATTTGAAGGAGGAGCTGACTGGGTCTAATGAGATGTGCAGAGAGACAGAGAAGTAACTGGATGAAACTTTGGACCAGTGAGGGTCTTCTGGTATCATATTTTTCATAAATGGGAAAAACCATGGAAATAATCATTTGAGATTGAAGATGCAGCAGAAAAAATAAAGGAGTGTTGTCCCTGTAAAGGTAAGAAAGAATGAACCTCAGAGTACATGTAGAGACACTGGTGTTTGGTAGGAGATGCACACTTCTTCCTCGGTCACAGAGAGGAAGTGTAGAAAGTGCTGATACAAGCAGGTTGAGCATTTCAGGGAGTAAACTATCAATATATTCAAAGCCATCAGACCAACATTTTTAAGAAATAAAAGCTGAATATAAAATGTGATATGTAGTACAATTTTTAAAATTATTTTTCCAGTACATTTTTAACATCATATCCAATTACTTAATAAATTTCCTAAAGCACTGTCTCTTTTCTATTACCACATACCTGTAATAACAACAATAGCTAACATTTTGATGGTTTTTAACATCATGGGCTAGGCAGTGCATCAAGAATTTTTACATATTTTAACTCTTCTAATTTTCATCACAACTTTATAAGGTAAGTACCATTATTATCCCCATTTTATACATGAGAAAACTGAGTACATACAGAGAGCAATTATTCAAACATAAGCAAACTATTATGATCCTCTGAGCATTCATAGGCAATCACTTGAGTCATTTAACATGAATAATCGATCATATTCCAGTATATTTTATTTCATTATTATTATTATTTTAATAGGCCTGTATTGGAGTATAATTGTTTCACAGTACTGTGTAAGTTTCTGTTGTACACCAAAGTGAATCAGCCATATACATACATATGTCCCCATATCCCCTCCCTCTTGAGCCTCCCTCCCACTTCCCTATCCCACCCCTCTAGCTCGCAAAGCACCGAGCTGATCTCCCTGTGCTATGCTGCTGCTTCCCACTAGCTAATTATTTTACATTCGGTAGTGTATATATGTCGATGCTACTCTCACTTCATCCCAGCTTACCCTTCCCCCTCCCAGTGTCCTCAAGTCCATTCTTTATGTCTACCTCTTTATTCCTGCCATGCAACTAGATTCTACAGTACTACTTTTTTTTTGGATTTCATATATATGTGTTAGCATATGGTATTTGTTTATCTCTTTCTGACTTACTTTATATGACAGACTCTAGATCCATCCACCTCACTACAAATAACTCAATTTTTATGTTTCTTTTTATAGCTGAGTAATATTCCATTGTATATATGTGCCACATCTTCTTTATCAATTCATTTGATGATGGACACTTATATTGTTTCCATCTCCTGGTTATCATAAACAGTGCTGCAATGAACATTGTGGTACACACCTCTTTTTGAATTATAGTTTTCTCAGGACATATGCCCAGTAGTGGGAATGCTGGGTCATATGGTAGTTCTATTTTTAGTTTTTCAAGGAATCTCCATACTGTTCTCTATAGTGGCTGTATCAATTAACATTCCCACCAACAGTGCAAGAAGGCTCTCTTCTCACCACACCCTTTACAACATTTACAGTTTCTAGATTTTTTGATAATGGCCATTCTGACCAGCGTGAGGTGATACCTCATTGTAGTTTTGATTTGCATTTCTCTAATAATTAGTGATGTTGAAAAACTTTTCATGTGTCTGTAGGCCAACTGTATGTCTCCCTGAGTGAAATGTCTATTTAGGTCTTCCTCCCATTTTTTAATTGGATTTTTTGTTTCATTCTGAGTGTTGTCTTCTTGTCTTGTTTATGGTTTCCTTTGCTGTGCAAAAGCTTTTAAGTTTAATTCTCATTTCTTTATTTTGTTTTTATTTCTGTTACTCTAGGAGATGGGTCATAAAAGATCTTAATGTGGTTTATGTCAAAAAGTGTTTTTCCTATGTTTCCCTCTAAGAATTTTGTAGTGTCTGGTCTTATATTCAGGTCTTTAATCATTTGGAGTTTTGTGGGGATTTTTACCTTTTTTTTTAATTTATTTTTATTTTTTTATACAGCAAGTTCTTATTAGTTATCCATTTTATACATATTAGTGTATACATGTCAATCCCAATCTCCAATTCATCACACTACCAACCCCCACTCCACTTTCCCCCCTTGGTGTCCATACATTTGTTCTGTACATCTGTGTCTCAATTTCTGCCCTGCAAAATGTTTCATCTGTACCATTTTTCTAGGTTCTACATATATGCATTAATATACGATATTTGTTTTTCTCATTGACTTACTTCATTCTGTATGACAGTCTCTAGATCCATCCATGTCTCTACAAATGACTCAATTTCGTTCCTCTTAATGACTGAGTAATATTCCATTGTATATATGTACCACATCTTCTTTATCCATTTGACTGTCGATGGGCATTTAGGTTGCTTCTGTGTCCTGGCTAATGTAAACAGTGCTGCAATGAACATGGGGGTGCATGTGTCTTTTTGAATTATGGTTTTCTCTGGGTATATGCCCAGTAGTGGAATTGCTGGTTCATAGGGTAATTCTAATTTTAGTTTTTTAAAGAACCTCCATACTGTTCTCCATAGTGACTGTATCAATTTACATTCCCACCAACAGTGCAAGAAGGTTCTCTTTCCTCCACACCCTCTCCAGCATTTGTTGTTTGTAGATTTTCTGATGATGCCCATTCTAACTGGTGTGAGGTGACACCTCATTGTAGTTTTGATTTGCATTTCTCTAATAATTAGTGATGTTGAGCAGCTTTTCCTGTGCTTCTTGGCGACCTGTATGTCTTCTTTGGAGAAATGTCCATTTAAGCTTTCTGCCCATTTTTGGATTGGGTTGTTTGTTTTTTTTTTTAATATTGAGCTGTATGAGCTGTTTATATATTTTGGAGATTAATCATTTGTCCATTGATGCTTTTGAAAATATTTCCCCCCATTCGAGGGTTGTCTTTTCATCTTGTTTGTAGTTTCCTTTGCTTTGCAAAAGCTTTTAAGTTTCATTAGGTCCCTTCTGTTTTTATTTCCATTACTCTAGGAGGTGGTTCAAAAAAGATCTTGCTGTGATTTATGTCAAAGAGTGTTCTTCCTATGTTTTCCTCTGAGAGTTTTATAGTGTCAGGTCTTACATTTAGGTCTTGAATCCATTTTGAGTTTATTTTTGTGTATGGTGTTAGGGAGTGTTCTAATTTCATTCTTTTACATGTAGATGTCCAGTTTTTCCAGCTCCACTTATTGAAGGGACTGTCTTTTCTCCATTGTATATCCTTGTCCCCTTTGTCATAGATTAGTTGACCATAGGTGTGTGGGTTTATCTCTGGGCTTTCTATCCTGTTTCTTTGATCTATATTTCTGTTTTTATGCCAGCACCATATTGTCTTGATTACTGCAGCTTTGTAGTATAGCCTGAAGTCAGGGAGCTTGATTCCTCCAGCTCCATTTATTCCCTCAAGACCACTTTGGCCATTCGAGGTCTTTTGCGTCTCCATACAAATTTTAAGATTTTTTGTTCTAATTCTGTAAAAATGTCATTGGTAAATTTGATAGGGATTGCATTGAATCTGTAGATTCCTTTGGGTAGTATAGTCATTTTCACAATATTGATTCTGCCAATCCAAGAACATGATATATCTCTCCATCTGTTTGTATCATCTTTAATTTCATTCAGCAATGTCTTATACTTTTTCTGCATACAGGTCTTTTGTCTCCCTAGGTAGGATTATTCCTGGTATTTTATTCTTTTCATTTCAGTGGTAAATGGGAGTGTTTCCTTAATTTCTCTTTCAGATTTTTCATCATTAGTGTATAGGAATGCAAGAGGTTTCCATGCATTAATTTTGTATCTGACAATTTTACCAAATTCATTGATTATCTCCAGTAGTTTTCTAGTAGCATCTTTAGGATTCTCTATGTATAGTATCATGTCCTCTGCAAACAGTGACAGTTTTACTTCTTTTCCCCTTTGCATTCCTTTTATTTCTTTTCTTCTCTGATTGCCGTGGCTAGGACTTTCAAACTTTGTTGAATAATAGTGGTGAGAGTAGACATCCTTGTCTTATTCCTGATCTTAGAGGAAACACTTTCAGTTTTTCCCATTGAGCATGATGTTTGCTGTTGTTTTGTCATATATGGCCTTAATTATGTTGAGATAGGTTCCCTCTATGCTCACTTTCTGGAGAGTTTTTATCATAAATGGGTATTGAATTTTGTCAAAAGCTTTTTCTGCATATATTAAGATGATCATATGTTTTTTCTTCTTCAACTAGTTAATATGGTGTATCATATTGTTTGATTTGCATATATTGAAGAATCCTTGTATCCCTGGGATAAATCCCACTTGATCATGGTGTATGAGCCTTTTAATGTATTGTTGGATTCTGCTTGCTAGTATTTTGTTGAGGATTTTTGCATCTATGTTCATCACTGATATTGGTCTGTAATGTTCTTTTTTTGTAGTATCTTTCTCTGGTTTTGGTATCAGGGTGATGGTGACCTCATAGATTGTGTTTGGGAGTATTCCTTCCTCTGCAAATTTTTGGAAGAGTTTGAGAAGGGTGGTTGTTAGCTCTTCTCTAAATGTTTGATAGAATTCACTTGTGAAGCCACCTGGTCCTGGACTTTTGTTTGCTAGAAGATTTTTAATCACAGTTTCAATTTCATTACCTGTGATTGGTCTGTTCATATTTTCTGTTTCTTCCTGGTTCAGTCTTGGAAGGTTATAACTTTCTAAGAATTTGTCCATTTCTTCCAGGTTGTCCATTTTATTGGCATAGTGTTGCTTGTAGTAGTCTTTAGGATGCTTTGTATTTCTGTGGTGTCTGTTGTAACTTCTCCTTTTTCATTTCTAATCTCATTTAGTTCAGTCCTCTTTTTCTTGATGAGTCTGACTAATGGTTTATCAATTTTGTTTATCTTCTCAAAGAACTAGCTTTTAGTTTTATTGATCTTTGCTATTGTCTTCTCGGTTTCTATTTCATTTTTTTCTGCTCTGATCTTTAGGGTTTCTTTCCTTTCAGTAACTTTGAGTTTTTTTGTTCTTCTTCCTCTACTTCCTTTAGGTGTAAGGTTAGGTTGTTTATTTGAGATGTTTGTTGTTTCTTGAGGTAGGATTGTATTGCTATAAACTTCCCTCTTAGAACTGCTTTGGCTGCATCCCATAGGTTTTCAATCATCGTGTTTTCATTGTCATTTTTCTCTAGGTGATTTTTGATTTCCTTTTTTGATTTCTTCAGTGATCTCTTGGTTATTTAGTAACGTATTGTTTAGCCTCCATGTATTTGTGTTTTTTACGTTTTTTTCCATGTAATTCATTTCTAATCTCATAGCATTGTGGTCAGAAAAGATGCTTGATATGAATTCAGTTTTCTTAAATTTACTGATGCTTGATTTGTGACCCAAGATGTGATCTATCCTGGAGAATGTTCCATGTGCACTTGAGAAGAAAGTGTAATATGTTGTTTTTGAATGGAATGTCCTATAAATATCAATTAAATCTATCTGGCCTATTGTGTATTTAAAGCTTGTGTTTCCTTATTAATTTCTGTCTGGATGATCTGTCCAATGTTGTAAGTGAGGTGTTAAAGTCCCCCACTATTATTGTGTTACTGTCGATTTCCTCTTTTAAAGCTGTTAGCAGTTGCCTTATGTATTGAGGTGTTCCTATGTTGGGCACATATGTAATTATAATTGTTATATTTTCTTCTTGGATTGATCCCTTGATCATTATGTAGTGTCCTTTCTTGTCTCTTGTAACATTCTTCATTTTAAAGTCTATTTTATCTGATATGAGTATTGCTACTCCAACTTTCTTTTGATTTCCATTTGCATGGAATATCTTTTTCCATCCCCTCACTTTCAGTCTGTATGTGTGCCTAGGTCTGAAGTGGGTCTCTTGTAGACAGCTTGTATATGGGTTTTGCTTTTGTGTCATACAGTGAGCCTGTGTCTTTTGGTTGGAGCATTTAATCCTTTCACGTTTAAGGTAATTATCAATATGTATGTTCCTATAACAATTTTCTTAATTGTATTGGGTTTGTTTCTGTAGTTTCTTTTCTTCTCTTGTGTTTCCCACTTAGAGAAGTTCCTTTAGCATTTGTTGTACAGCTGGTTTTGTGGTGCTGTGTTCTCTTTGCTTTTGTCTGTAAAGCTTTTGATTTCTCCATCAAATCTGAATGAGATCCTTGCCGGGTAGAGTAATCTTGGTTGTAGGTTCTTCCCTTTCATCACTTAAATATGTCATGCCATTCCCTTCTGGCTTGTAGAGTTTCTACTGAGAAATAAGCTGTTAACCTTATGGGAGTTCCCTTGTATGCTATTTGTCATTTTTCCCTTGTTGCTTTCAATAATTTTTCTTTGTCTTTAATGTTTGCTAATTTGATTACTATGTATCTCAGCGTGTTTCTCCTTGTGTTTATCCTGTATGGGACTCTCTGGGCTTCCTGGACTTGGGTGCCTATTTCTTTTACTATGTTAGGGAAGCTTTTGACTATAATCTCTTCAAATATTTTCTCGGGTCTTTTCTCTCTCTTCTCTTTCTGATATCCCTAAAATGCGAATGTTGTTGCATTTAATGTTGTCCCAGAGGTCTCTTAGGCTGTCTTAATTTCTTTTCATCCTTTTTTCTTTATTCTGTTCTGCAGCAGTGAGTTCCACCATTCTGTGTTCCAGGTCACTTATCCCTTCTTCTGTCTCAGTTATTCTGCTGTTGATTCCTTCTCATGTATTTTTCATTTCAGTTATTGTATTGTTCACCTATGTTTGTTTGTTCTTTAATTCTTCTAAGTCTTTGTTAAATATTTCTTGCATCTTCTTGATCTTTGCTTCCATTATTTTTCAGAGGTCCTGGATCATCTTCACTATCATTATTCGGAATTCTATTTCTGGACGGTTGCCTATCTCCACTTCTTTTAGTTGTTTTTCTGGGGTTTTATCTTGTTTCTTCAACTGGTACATAGCTCTCTGCCTTTTCATCTTGTCTATCTATCTGTGAATGTGGTTTTTGTTCCACAGGCTGCAGGATTGTAGTTCTTCTGGCTTCTGCTGTCTGCCCTCTGGTGGATGAGACTACCTAAGAGGCTTGTGCAAGTTTCCTGTTGGGAGGGACTTGTGGTGGGTAGGGCTGGCTGTTGCTCTGGTGGGCAGATCTCAGTAAAACTTTAATCCAAATGTCTGCTAATGGGTGGGGCTGTGTTACCTCCCTGTTGGTTGTTTGGTCTGCGGTTACCTAACACTGGAGCCTACCCAGGCTCTTTAGTGGGGTTAATGGCGGACTCTAGGAGGCCTCACACCAAGGAATACTTCCCAGAACTTCTGCTGCCAGTGTCCTTGTTCTCATGGTGAGACACAGCCACCACCTGCCTCTGCAGCAGACCCTCCACCACTAGCAGGCATGTCTGGTTCAGTCTCCTATGGGGTCACGGCTCCTTCCCCTGGGTCCTGATGCACATACTACTTTGTGTGTGCCCTCCAAGAGTGGAGTCTCTGTTTCCCCTATTCCTGTCGAAGTCTTCCAATCAAATACCGCTAGCTTTCAAAGTCTGATTCTCTAGGAATTCCTCCTCCCGTTGCCAGACCCCCTGGTTGGAAAGCCTGACGTGCGGCTCAGAACCTTCACTCCAGTGGGTGGACTTCTCTTGTATAAGTGTTCTCCAGTTTGTGAGTCACCTACCCAGCAGTTATGAGGTTTGATTTTATTGTGATTGTGCCCTTCTTACCGTCTCATTGTGACTTCTCCTTTGTCTTTGGATGTGGGTTATTTTTCTGGTTAGTTCCAGTGTCTTCCTGTCGATGATTGTTCAGCAGTTAGTTGTGATTCTGGTGCTCTCGCAAGAGGGAGTGAGAGCACATCCTTCTACTCCACCATCTTGAACCAATCCCCCCTGGAGTTTACTTTTGTGTATGGTGTAAGGTAGTGTTCAAATTTCATTCTTTTACATGTAGCTGTCCAGTTTTACCAGACGCACTTATTGAAGAGGCTGTCTTTTCTCCATTGTATGTTCTTGCCTCCTTTGTCATAAATTAGGTGACCATGTGTCCGTGGGTTTGTCTCTGGGCATTTTATCCTGTACCATTGACCTATATTTCTGTTTTTTTGCCAGTACATACTCTCTTGATTACTGTAGCTTTGTGGTATAGTTTGAAGTTGGAGAGCCTGATTCCTGCAACTCATTTTTCTTTCTCAAGATTGCTTTGGCTATTTGGGGTCTCCTGTGTTTCCATACTAATTGTAAAATTTGTAATTCAAATTCTGTGAAGAATGCCATTGGTAGTTTGATAAGGATTGCGTTGAATCTGTAGATTGCTTTGGGTCATACAGTCATTTTCACAATATTGATTTTTTCCAATCCAAGAACATGGTACACTCCTCCATCTGTTTATGTCATCTTTGATTTCTTTCATAACTGTCTTATACTTTTCTGCATACAGGTCTTTTATTTCCTTAGGTAGGTTTATTCCTAGGTATTTTATTCTTTTTGTTGTAATGGTAAAGGGAGTATTCCTTAATTTCTCTTTCTGATTTTTCGTTGTTGGTGTATAGGAATGCCAGAGATATCTGTGAATTAATTTTGTATCCTTCAACCTTACCAAATTCATTGATTAGTTTTAGTAGTTTTCTGATGTCATCTTTAGGATTTTCTATGTATAGTATCATGCCATCTGCAAACAGTGACAGTTTTTACTTCTTTGCCAATTTGTGTTCATTTTATTTCTTTTTCTTCTCTGAATGCCGTGTCTAGGACTTCCAATACTATGTTGAATAAGAGTGGTGAGAGTGGACATCCTTACCTTGTTCCTGATCTTAGTGAAAATACTTTCAGTTTTTCACCATTGATTATGATGCTTGCTGTGGGTTTATCATATATGGCCTTTATTATGTTGAGGTAGGTTCCCTCTATGCTCATTTTCTGGAGAGTTTTTATCATAAACTGGTGCTGAATTCTGTCAAAAGTTTTTCTGCATCTATTGAGATGATCATATGTTTTTTCTTATTCCTTAATTTGTTAATGTGGTGTATCACATTGATTGACCTGCATATATTGAAGAATCCTTGCATCCCTGGGATAAATCCTACTTGATCATGGTGTATGATCCTTTTAATGTGCTGTTGGATTCTGTTTGCTAGTATTCTGTAGGAGATTTTTGCATCTATGTTCATCAGTGATATTGGTGTATAATTACCTTTCTTTGTAGTATATTTTTTTCTGGTTTTGGTATCAGGGTGATGGTGGCTTCATAGAATGAATTTGGGAGTGTTTCTCCCTCTGCAAATTTTTGGAAGAGTTTGAGAAAGATGAGTGTTAGCTCTTCTCTAAATAAGAAAAAAAAAAAAAAACTTTAAGAGATTATAGCTGAAAACTTCCCTAACATGGGAAAGGAAATCTTCACCCCAGTCCAGGAAGAACAGATAGTCCCATACAGGATAAACCCTAGGAAAAACATACCAAGACACAAATTAATCATATAATAAAAATGAAATTCAAAGAAAAAATATTAAAAACAGCAAGGGAAAAACAAAAAAGAATCCCCATAAGGTTATCAGATGATTTTTCAGCAGAAACCCTGCAGGCCAGAAGGGAGTGTCGGGACATACAAAGAGTGATAAAAGAGTTCAACCTACAACCAAGATTACTCTATGCCTGTGAAGCCATCTCTTCCTGGACTTTTGTTTGCTGGAAGATTTTTAATTATGGTTTTAATTTCATTACTTGTGATAAGTCTTTTCATATTTTCTAATTCTTCCTGGTTCAGTCTTGGAATATTGTACCTTTCCAAAAATTTGTCCATTTCTTCATGGTGGTCCATTTATTGGTATATAGTTGTTTGTAGTAGTGTCTTATAAATCTTTGTATTTCTGCAGTGCCAGTTGTGATTTCTCCTTTTTCATTTCTAATTTTATTAATTTGCGTCCACTCTCTTTTTTTCTTGATGAGTCTGGCTAAAGGTTTTTCATTTTTGTTTATCTTCTCAATGAACTACCTTTTAGTTTTATTGATCTTTGCTATTGTTTTCTTCATTTCTGTTTCATTTATTTATGCTCTGATCTTTATGATTTCTTTCATTATACTGACTTTGGAATTTCTTTGTTCTTCTTTCTCTAGTTTTTTTTTTTAAGTATAGGGTAGATTGTTCATCTGAGATTTTTCTTTTTTCTTGAGGTGAAAATGAATTGCTATAAACTTCCCTCTTAGAATTTGTTTTTGTGTCCCATAGGTTTGGGGTCATCATGTTTTCATTGTCATTTGTTTCTATGTATTTTAAAATTCCTTCTTTGATTTCTTTAGTGATCTCTTGGTTATTTAGCAGTGCACTGTTTAGCCTCCATGTATTTGTGTTTTTTAAAGTTTTTTTGTCCCTGTAATTGATTCCCAATCTCATAGCATTGTGGTCAGAAAAGATTCTTGATACAATTTCAATTTTCTTAAATTTTCCAAACCTTGATTTGTGACCCAAGGTGTGATCTATCCTGGAGAATGTTCTGTGTGCACTTGTGCAGAAAGTGTATTCTGCCTCTTTAGGGGTGAATGTTCTATAAATATCAATTAAATCTACCTGGCCTGTCATGCTATTTAAAGCTTGTGTTTTCTTATTTATATTCTATTTGGATGATCTGTCCATTGGTGTAAGTGGGGTGTTAAAGTCCCCTACTATTATTGTGTTACTGTCAATTTCTCCTTTCATGGTTGTTAGCATTTGCCTTATGTATTGAGGTGCTCCTACATTGGGTGCATAAACATTTATAATTGTTACATCTTCTTCTTGGATTGATCCTTTGATCATTATGTTCTGTCCCTCCTTTCTCTTTTAACAGTCTTTTTTTAAAGTCTATTTTATCTAATACGAGTATTGTTACTCTAGTTTTCTTTTGATTTCCATTTACATGGAATATCTTTTTCCATCCCTTCACTTTCAGTCTGTATGTGTCCCTAGGTCTGAAGTGAGTCTCTTGTACACAGCATATATATGGGTCTTGTTTTTGTATCCATTTAGCCAGTCTGTGTCTTTTGGTTGGGGCATTTAATCCATTTACATTCAAGGTTATTATCGATATGTATGTTCATATTACCATTTTTTTAAATTGTTTTGGGTTTGTTTTTGTGGGTCATTTTCTTCTCTTGTGTTTCCTGCTTAGAGAAGTTTCTTTAGCATTTGTTGTAAAGTTGGTTTTGTGGTGCTGAATTCTCTTAGCTTTTGGTTGTCTGAAAAGCTTTTAATTTCTCTGTTGAATCTGAATGAGATCCTTACTGGATAGAGTAATCTTGGTTGTAGGTTTTTCTCTTTCATCCCTTTAAATATATTGTGCCACTCTGTTCTGGCCTGCAGAATTTCTGCTGAAAAATCAACTGATAATGTTATGGGGATTCTTTGTATGTTATTTTTTTGGTTTTCCCTTGCTGTTTTTAATATTTTTTCTTTGAATTTTATTTTTGTTAGTTTGATTAATATGTGCCTTGGTGTGTTTTTCCTAGGGTTTATCCTGTATGGAACTCTCTGTGCTTCCTGGACTTGAATGACTATTTCCTTTACAATGTTAGGGAAATTTTCAACTATAATCTCTTCAAATATTTTCTCAGACCCTTTCTTCTTTTCTTCTTCTTCTGGAATCCTTGTAATTTGAATGTTGGTGCATTTAGTGTTTTCCCAGAGGTCTCTGAAATTGTCTTCAATTCTTTTTCCTTTATTCTGTTCCTTGGCAGGTATTTCTACCATTTTGTCTTCCAGATCACTTATTCATCTTCTGCTTCAGTTATTCTCTTATTGATTCCTTCTAGTGTATTTTTCATTTCAGTTATTTTGTTATGCATCTCTGTTTGTTCTTTAGCTCTTCTAGGTCTTTGTCTTTGTTAATCTTTTCTTGTATTTTCTCAATCCATGCCTCCATTTTATTTCTGAGATTTTGGATCATCTTTACTATCATTACTCTGAATTCTTTTTTAAGAAGGTTGCCTATTTCTTCTTCATTTATTTGGTCTTGTAGGTTTTTACATTGCTCCTTCACCTGTGACATATTTTTTTGCTATCTCTTTTTTTTTTTTTTATGAGTGGGATTGTGTTCTTGTCTTACTGGTTGTTTGGCCTGAGGCTTCCAACACTGGAGTTTGTAGGCTGTTTGGTAGAGCTGGGTCTTGTTGCTGAGGTGAGGACCTCAATGAGACCTTTTTCTGATGACTATTCCCTGGGATCTAAGGTTCTGTGTTAGTCCAGTGGTTCAGACTAGGTGCTCCCACCACAAGAGCTTCAGCCTGACCCCTGGCTCGTGAACCAAGATCCAGCAAGCTGTGTAGGGTGGCAAAAAAAAAAAAAAAAAAAAAACAAAGTAAAAAGTAAAATTAGACTAGGAAACTAACAGATATCTTAGAAAGAGTATAAAAATATAGATGAATCAACAACCAGAAGGTACTACAGTACCACAATAATAAAAAAGAGGAGGAGGGAAATAAAAGGGAGGGAAAGGCCTTGGTTGTGGAGGGCAGGGCCTAAGCAAGGGTGAGGTTTGTGTGGTGGGTGTGTCCTATGCTTAGGACCCACAGGGCTGGAAAAGTCCCTGGGGGCTGGGAAGGGTGGGGCTTAATCTCAATGGAACAGAAGGGGCCCCTGGCGTTCCCCCCACCCCTGGTCTCAGAAGGTTGGGAATCTCATCTGGGAATCCAGCAGGCTTCCTGTGCTCAAGTGGGCAGAACAAATCTCTCGTCTCCTCTCCTGCTTCTCCAGTCCCAGAGACAACTTCATGCTTGCCTCTCTTGTTCTCCCCTTGGCCTCCTTCCTATGTCCCCCAGGACCATGTGGCCAGGGGGGAGGGAGGCCTTGGAGGGCAGGGGAAAGGTCTGGGAGCTCAGCAAGCTCTCTGGGCCTGAGTACATGGGGCAAACACCCTCCACTCCTCTCCCGTTCCTACCAGAGGGCCCCTCCCACCTGCCTCTCCTGATCTCCTCTGCCTCTGTCCTATGACCTGGTGTGGGAAGATGCCGAGTTAGCATCTCCCCACAACTAGGACACCTGTCAGCCACTGGTGGGGGTCCCTGATGCCCAAGGAAATCAGAGGAACCCCCAAGTGAACCAGTAGGACATGGGGGTACTGAGAGGGGAGAAGTGGAGGCCAGACAGGATCAGCAACCCTGAGACCAGGGAGATCAGGAGGGACAGGTGGGAGGGGCCCTTCAGGAGGAGCCGGAAATATGGAGTACAATTTAAATCTAATAAAAACTATTAAAAAGACAAAGAAAATACAATATTTAGAAAAAGACAGTATTTGCAACTCATATTTTAAAAAATGATCTTGTGGGCTTCCCTGGTGGCGCAGTGGGTGAAAGTCCGCCTGCTGATGCAGGGGACGTGGGTTCGTGCCCTGGTCCGGGAAGATCCCACGTGCCGCGGAGCAACTGGACCGGTGAGCCATGGCCGCTGAGCCTGTGTGTCCAGAACCTGTGCTCCACAATGGGAGAGGCCACAACAGTGAGAGGCCTGTGTACCGCAAAAAAAAAAAAAAAAAAAAAAAAAAAAAATCTTGTGTATTTATATATTATCATGAGAGGTATGGAATACTACTTAACTAAAAGAAAATATTTTAAACTGACTTACTCTTCTCCCTGTGATTTTTCTCCAAAAGCTTTTAATTTGCATGCTTTTATGGAGAACATATTTTTCATATTTGTTTTTACTCATTTCAGTGGTGATGCTAAAAATAGTCAGAGCTTTTGCTTGTTAAGGGATGGGGAATTAAAAAATAAAAATAAATAAAAATAAATATCTATGTTCAATGATCTCACAGGGAAATCTGGCTCTTAAATGGCACCTCAACTGTCCCATCTCTAGGCAAGGGGGCTGGGCACCCTGGGCATTTCTGAGTATGATGGCCTCTGATATAGGAAAGGTACATCTCTGAACATTTTAGCAGCCATGGAGAGGCACATCTGCAGTAAATTGGAGCTGGATGAGGCAACTGCATTTCTACTACCATGGACAATGAAAAAAGACCTGTCCTGGGGAGTCAGAGTCCTCATTCTGCTTTTAATCAGGACAAGAATCCCTTTCTTCATAGTAAAAAAAAACATTTGGGTTAAATAACTTCTAAAGTTATTTTCAGCAATGCGTTTTGGTAGAAAGACCATGTACTTTTTAGTGAAAAGTCTGTTCAAATTGTTGTCCACCAGTAATTAGTTTACTTCTGGTTTCAGTATTTTTAATAATATAAAATATGAATGGTAATTCCTAAACCAAATTATCTGGATTTATCTAATAAACCCCTTGGTGTAGTCATCATTAATAAATGATTATTTATTGAGATAAATAATTTACATGTTAAAATAATTTACATGTTACCTCCTTATATGACTTTGGTTCTGTGGTTCAGATAAAAATACCACCATTTAAAGCTACTGGTACGCTTTGAGTATACGTGTGTTTCTCAGACCACTTTTAGTTTTTCAACAAATTAGAAGGGTTTATACATCTCTTGCCTTCTTCTTGGGCTCAGTCCTTGAATATGGATCTAAAGAAATCCACAGAATTAAGTACAGTTAAAGTAGTCTAAAAGAAATTAAAAGAATTTGTCCAAATGGGAGTGCAGTAATTGTCACATTTTGTTCATTGGATGAAGAGAAAGGTATTCCAAATCTATAATCTCTGTAATACTCACTATTCTTTTTCTACTATTTTCAGAAAAAAAAAAAAACCTGTTTCACTCTATATTCCTCAAATACCACTCAGCAGATCAACCTATTGTATTAAGTGTTGACTTCTATTATGATGTAATTTAATCAGTATCAGCAAGATTCTTTGCCTAAATCCCCGTGACACTGAATATATACTTACCTATTGTTGATACTTCTAATAAAACTTCACTAGCAAAACAGGCAGCCATTTTATGGACCACGGTTTGCTGATCTGATTTTTTTAATATTGTATAAACATAGTATTTATCTTAATCACTGTGCTTTTTGCTTTTCCTGAAATTTTGTATGGGGGATGAGTGCTTCAGTTACCTTACACTAGTCCTATCTCTATACAAGAGAACAGGATGTAGTCTATGAAAATAAAATGCTAATAATTAACCATCCTCTATGTAGAGTTATAGTATCAAATGTAGATCTTAGTTTAGAAAATAGAAAAAAGATAAAGATAAAAATATCATCTAAAGCCTGAGATTAATTTCTTCCTTGCAAGAAGTATGAATCAAGTATCTTCTCTAAACCTAAAATTTAATGTAATGCTAACTCTAGCATTAAATGTTTAATGCATTAACTTATGCATTTAATTCATGAAACTATCTTATTATTTATAATTATGTCATTCTCAATGTGAATTAACTTTATATATTATCAATCTAACCATAAGTTTGGATCAAAAAAGGCGAGACTAAAGGTTATATTAAATGTGTGTTAGTACTGGTTTGATATTATTTAGGAAGCTGCATAGGGAGGAAGGAATATAATAGCTTTTTAAAGTCAAATCTATCAGCCCTTGTCAATAGGTCTATATATTATTCTATTTTCAATCTTCACAATGTAATACATTTTTAAAATAGCTCTTATTATGGCTCCAAAACTTATCAGTAGCCCTTGGGGTGTTGTCGTGGGAGTTAGCAACAGCGTGGGAAAAAGTTTTCCTTGACTCATAGCTGAATATTGAGCATTAATTGCCCCATATAAATCTCTATAAAACAGTCGGAGGGATTGTATAAATGATACCTGGCTATAACAGAAGCACCTCTTGGGTTTAAAGTTATTTCTTGCTGATTAATTTTCATCCTAGAGAATTATTTCCTTTTTATAGGAGACCTATAGCATTTTAATTGAATTTAACTTTGTCGTTGTTTCTACAATCTCATTATTTCAAGTTTTTGAGAAATACAGTGCTTTCTAAGTGAATATTGGCAGGTTCTCTGATTTATTTTTTATTTGGCCACACTTACTAAGTGTTCATTCTATATAAAGTAATACACTAAACAAAGAAATAAGACTGCTACCCAGGGGCATAAAATCCAGCAAGGTAACTAAAAGATATTCACAATTTATTTCAACCCAAGGAAATCTCTGATTAGTACCACATGAGGAATGCAAGCTATATTTGTTAATGAAAGAGTAAGCACCTTCTGATGACCTTGGAGAGCTTCATGTAAGAGATAACATCTCATAACATTAGAACTGATAAATATCAGAAAAGAATATATGAAGAATGCAAGGCACCAAATCTCAATCTGAATTCCTGGGAACTAATCAGACTGAAGTTCATGGGAATGAAGGTAGGTGTGATGTTGAAGAATATTAAAACCAATTAATATTTCTTCCTTCTGTCACTTTGCAGCCTTGTGATAGTAAGCACATTACCTATTTTTTCTCTAGGTGTCAGGTCTTCATTACAAAGTAACGATAATAATAACTAATATCTATTGATTACTATATGCCAAACACTGTGTTGAATGTTTTACAAGCATTGTCTCACATAATCCTCATACAAAGCTCATAAGGTGAGTTCTCATTTTAGCCAGCTAAAGTCTGGAGAGGTTCAGTAACTTGCTTTAACTCACGCCACTTGTAAATGGCTGAGCAGGAATTAAAACTAGGTGTGTTTGACTTCAATTTCCATGGTCCTAACTGACAAACACCTGCTCTACCTAACTCTTTGGGTGAAGGTTAGTTTTAAAAGATGTATGTGACTTTGGGGCACCTACCTACCTAATCTTGAATGAGAAACAATCTCAGTGTGTAATTTTTTTTTTTTTTTTTTTTTGTGGTACGCGGGCCTCTCACTGTTGTGACCTCTCCCGTTGCGGAGCACAGGCTCCTGATGCGCAGGCCCAGCGTCCAAGGCTCACGGGCCCAGCTGCTCCGCGGCACATGGGATCTCTCCAGACCAGGGCACGAACCCATGTCCCCTGCATCGGCAGGCGGACTCTCAACTACTGCGCCACCAGGGAAGCTCTCAGTGTGTAATTTAAAGTCTGTTTCTTGTTTGTACTTTAGCTTGATTTCTCCACCTCTACCAGCAACCCTAACACTCATGATCACCCCAAACATGCATTCACACACTTGTGGGACTTTGATCACTTAGCTCTCATTTGTGAATGTAAAGTAAAATGGAAATTATACTCTAAAAGTTGTGCAGGAAGGGGGTAGTATATAAATAACAGCCCCTCTGTTCATCCATTTCCAGATCCAATAGAGTAATAAAGGCATGAACCTGATGGATCAAGATATGACCTTTATCACTGATACAGCTGTTGTGAAAATTACTTTAGATCTGTGGACAAATGAGCATGCTAATAATTCATCTCATCACACTGGGAAAGGATAGATTTTCCCATCAGGAGTGGCCCCCTTATCACAAGACAGAGAACAGACTAGAACATGTGGATCTGAGCATATGTTGGCTTCTAAGAAAGCTGTCACTAAGTCAGGCATGCTCAATTCCTTCTCCAAAGATTATTAAATATAAAGTTTATTCTTCTTCCCATGGGTGAGAATGATTGATGAGTGGGGAGTGGGAAGGTAAAGGCCAGAAGTGTTAGTTTAGGTCCATGGATTTCATTCCTGGCTGTACAGTGTGCAGTATATAGAAACCACCACCAAAGAGTTGTGTTTTTTTTTTTTTAATGAATCAAATGTGAGGCTCAGGCTAGTAATTCCTCCATATGAAAAATAAAGGACACAAGGAGTGAATATCCCCCCATATCAATGTTATCTTATTTCCCAAATACATTGATGTAAGATGTAAAGTCACATAATACCTTTCCGGTTTTCAATTTTATTAGCAAGGAAGCAAATATTAGAATACATCTCTTGATGGAAATAATGATTACGACTTTTACATAGGGAGATACAAATTTAAAATTTACGTAGAAATCAATATCTCCCACATGTGCTTGTTTTATTTATGGCTGGAATAAGAGGGAACTGGAAAGAAGTGGAACTCCACCTGGAACCATTCCAAGGACAGACTTTTAAAGGAAACTTTATTGGGAAAAGTTTTATATGTAATTCTAATAGTCTGAGCATTACTGTTGGTATTGCCTAGCTATACCAGTAATATTTGGGAGGCAGGACAGGAACAATAATTCAGCTTTCCTTGTAGTGTTTATTTTTTTAAATATAGCTAGACATCAGCTGATTATAAATCAATTGTTCAAAGATATTTTCACCAAAATATAATTTTTATGTGAAATCCCTCATGAGTTTTCAATTCTCTCTGTGGAGACTTTGTGAGAGGTAAATAATGGGCATGAGTCTCAGTGCTGCCACTTCCTTCCCTATGAATCCTAGGGCAGGTCAGCATTATTCTTTTCATGGCTGTGTTTTCCCATTTTTAAAAAAGGAGATAATAATTCATATTTTGAAAAGACGTGAATATTTTTTAAAGTAATGCATGTAAAGTTTGCTTAGTTTTGTGTGTGTGTGAAAGAGGATATGAATAAGATGAGTTTGAATAAGGTAAATTTCTAATAAACTCACTCACATTGAAGAATTATGGATCATGATTTTCTAGCTCCAAGGGAAAGTAGACTGTTTTTCATGAGTGAATTAAGAGGAATGAGGTACAATGTATTAATAATACTTGTAAACATTCAAGGAGAATACTAAAATCTTTAGGCATTAATAAAATTGTAGTGCTTTATTAGTCTGTGTGCTATGAAAGTGACTCTAATTTTTTATTTAGATATGTAGTTTATTTTAATATATTTTCATAATTTTCATTAAAATTATTAACAAAATACTTTTTGATGGAAGAAAAATTTAATGCACAAATGGAGAAAAGGAAAATAGCATTAATTCTACAATCTTTATGTAGCCATATGTAATTTTAGTTGCTCATACGACACTTGGGACAATTCAAATCTTTTTGCAATTGTTTCTTCTGTGGTTTCAAGATAGCTTGTCATTGCTTTAACTTTTTATTCCAATTTTATAACTTTTTTTAAAGCATTTTTTATTCATTTACCTTGGCTAGTACTTTCATAACAGGGGATAAGTCAGATATTTTTTTCTCTCATTGATTTTAATGAGAAAGCCTCCATTATGTAGGATTTTAGCTTTTCTTTGTGATAGATAATCAATCTTTATCATGGTATTAACTTATCCTTCAATTTCTATTTAGTAAAAGTGTTGTATTTAGTTAAAAACCATCAGCATACGTTGAAACTTATCAGATTCTTTTTAGGGGCATCATCCCAGATTATATATTCTTTCACCATAAATCTTTTAAAGTGCTGCATTTTTATTATCACATTTCTAATACTGGACCACTATCAGAATTTTGGAGTTAAAGATTTTTGTTTTCTCTCTTTTTTTGTCCCCTCTGGTGATTTGGAAGATATATATTCTAAGATCATTAGAATATTTATTATGTTATAATAAAATCAAAATGCTGAACTTAATTATTTCTGCTGAAATTATAAGTAATTGAATTATTTACTTTTTTGATGTAAAATGAAAACTTCTGGCATATTTTTACACTTCTCCAACCATTTAAGTATCACATAGTGATGGTGAGAAACCATAGATTTTAGCTCTAGATGATAATGCCTCTTGAAACAAAACATTTCTTTCACTTCAGTGTGCTTCCATTGATTGTGTTTTATAGCCATGTTACCGGTAATTATTAAAATATTAAATATGAATATGACTGGTTTTATTATGCAAAATCATTTCTTTATATCACATTTTGTTATAATTTGATATCAAATTTTCTTTTATAAACATTGTGATTTTTCTTGTTTGTTGATGTTTATTAATAGGTGTTTCTGTCTCTTTCTGTACTGGTACTACAATTTAATTGTTGAGATTTTTCATTGTATTTTGTAGGAAGGCTGGTGCCCCCTATTTTAATTTTTCTAATCTTTGCTAGATATCCTTTGTTTAATCTTTCCATGTGTACTTTGAAATAATCTTATTAAATTGCCACTCCCTCCCCCACAAAAAAAACTGTTGCTTTTTTTTTGTTTGTATCACATTAAATTTATTAGTTAACATAGAAAGAATTAACATCTTATTTAACAGTGTTAGCTGACTGTTCATCTGTTCTTATTCTATTTTATTTGGGAATATTTAAATAGCATTCCTACTATGGCTCATTTTTTGAAAAATGTATGCCTGGGTAATTTATTGTTGTTTGCTACTTTTATGAGAAGTTTTACTTTTGTATCTAAAATTTTGTATTTCTTTTTTGGGTGTCAGCAGAATGGTAGTTAATTCTGTCCTGACTGGCACCATTGCCCTTCTCTTGAATCTATTTTAAGCCATTGTTATTTATTTTTTTTACCATAAGCCATTCAGTTGAATGCAAATCTTTGACACTGGGATGATAATGATCTGTGTTGCCTGGGGTGTTTGGCCACTTCTTTAAGTCTTTAGTAATTTGTTTAGCTACTCCATTTCCCTTTCTGCATCTGTTTCACCACCAGCCACAAATTGCTAGTCTAAGTTAAGTTTGTCCATGGGTCTTTTGGACACCCTTCCCAGTATACCCATGTGAGATTTTTCTTTCAAGCAGTAAATCACAGGTCCTGCCCTCAACTCAGTCTAACCTGCAGTGTAATTTACAGATATTTTTAAAAACATCTGTCTGCCTTATTCCATCCTGCTAGAAACAATTTCTACTTATTACTATATTTCTTTTGTAAAATCATTTGGGATTAGGAATGAACAGATTAATCCATGGGTTCAAACCATAGTTTCCACTTCTCATGCCTGTTTATTTTTTAATTCTTTTAAAGATAAAAGATTAGAGAGCTTTAACATAAAAGGGTTAAACATAAACTATAGAGGGTAGAATTTATATAGGAAATGAAAGTGCACTGAAACTTCGTATTAATTCAGTGTTTATTATTCTTGCCTGATTCTGAGAATATGTACATTACATCTTCAGAGATTGAAACAGAGTGTTCCATAATCCTCAGATTCACTATTTTTTTAAATGGTTTGTGTGATATTTTTTTGGCATAGCTGTTATGACAAATGGATATCATCAATTTACAGTACAGTAGCATAATGAGACAATCAGAATTTTCTTCCAAATACAAATTGAAGTGAAACTGACATTCAACATCATGACACTAAAAAAATATTTTCATGATTTTCACAAACTTTTTGGAGAAAAAAATAATTAAAATTATGTTTTATTGGAATTGATCCCAGGGGGCCTCGGCCTGCAGTGGCTTGAAGCAAACTTTCGGTTCCTGGCCAGTGATTGAGGCTGGGTTGTGATGGTGAGAGTACCAAATCTTAGCCACTAAACCAGTGGTCAGTGACAAGGCCCTGGCCCTATGGCTTGCAGAAAAAGAATTTCCACAAAGATGGAAAGTAGTGAAACAAGTAAAGTATTTATTAAGAGAAAAAAAGAGTACAGTACATGTGGATAGACACACAGGAGGGCTCAGAGAGAGTTGTGCCCTTGTGACAGTTTAAATATGGGGCATTTTGATTTGCTTTGTTCAGAGTCCATATTTGGTGTATCTCAGGATTTTCCCATGTGTGCACATGCATTTCTCAGCCAAGATGGATTCTACCGCAGAGGCCTATAGGTTGGTTTGGCCACTCGGCATCACTCCCCTTTTGACTTCCAAGGAGGCTTTCTGCTCATGTGTAGTTGGGGAGGTCTCCTGACTTAGAGAATGAGTATGTGGTCTTTTATCTTCTATCTGGGCAGGGCCCAGAATTCTCTCTCAATTGTCCTGTTATTCCCATGTTGGAGTATCTGTCCACAAGAAACGAATGCAAACATTTTGCCTTGGGGGCCCATCTATCACCTGCATCAGAATGAGTGTTTTACATGAATTTCTCTACAAGTCCATGAAATAGGAAGAACTAAATCTCCATTTTATTTTGGGGGAAATTGAAACAAATTGAGGTTAAACTACTAATACAAGTCACACAACTAACTACTTGAAGAGCCAGGATTTAAAGCTATAATTTGTAACATATTAATAATGCAATAATTAGGCAGGCCAACCAGTGTCTCATTGGCCATTCTATCTCTATTTTTAAGAGATAGAATATCTTAGTAGATGAATGTACAGGGGCTCAGAATCAGGCAGAATCAGTGTATCAGTGTACTGACATTTCTGTCTGGTGCTGTTAAAGTTGTAATTTCTGTTCTATGCAAGAGACTATAACAGTCCTACAAGATTCTCAGAAAACTCTCCTGTATTCTTACAGCATTTCTGACAAGGTTTCAGATACTAATTTCTTATACTTTGGGATCTAAGACAAGAGCTACTCTGATAAGCAATTATAATAATTTGTCTTACGTTTTTTAGCTAACTACTTTCTTTTTTTTTTTTTTTGTGGTACGCGGGCCTCTCACTGTTGTGGCCTCTCCCATTGCAGAGCACAGGCTCCGGACACACAGGCTCAGTGGTCATGGCTCATGGGCCCAGCCACTCTGTGGCATGTGGGATCTTCCCAGACCAGGGCACAAACCCGTGTCCCCTGGACTGGCAGGCGGACTCTCAACCACTGCACCACCAGGGAAGCCCCTATTTTCAGTTTTTTAAGGAACCTCCATACTGTTCTCCATAGTGGATTTATCAACTTACATTCCCACCAACAGTGCAAGAGGGTTCCCTTTTCTCCACACCCTCTCCAGCATTTGTTGTTTGTAGATATTCGGGTGATGCCCATTCCAACTGGTGTGAGGTGATACCTCATTGTAGTTTTGATTTGCATTTCGCTAATAATTAGTGGTGTTGGGCAGATTTTCATGTGGTTCTTGTCCATCTGTATGTCTTCTTTGGAGAAATGTCTATTTAGGCCTTCTGCCCACTTGTGGATAGGGTTGTTTTGGGGTTTTTTTGTTTTTTTTCTTCACACATACACACACGGTATTTTATTTTTACAAGAGATAAATAAACTGACACCAAGCATTGTAAATGGATGACCACAGAAAAAGTAACAATGATTGCAATTACCAAATACGAAACACACTCATACTATGGCATAACATTGACATTCAGTCCAGTAATTTTCCACTGTAACAGCTCCTTTACTTTGCAGTGAAAATTGATTTCCATATTTTTTGCCTCTGAGTCCTTGTGGGATTCCTTTATTTTTTTTATACAAACAGAAAGTCACAACAATTTTAATCATCCTCATCTGTTCACTCAGCCCCATGTAATTATTTTTTTTTATCTTGATCTTTGTTAGCACTTTATAAATTCATCAGTTTTCCATTAGAGTTCTGAAAATGCTTATCCATTCAGTTAAGCAGTATACTCAGTTACCAGAAACCTGTACTTGTCAGAGTCTTTTCCATGAATTCCTTGAAGATGAAACCCTTTTATAGGAACATTTTTACAAAAGCATCAGAGTACACCCAGAACTGTCTGTAAATGACAAAAGACTTAAAAATGACTACCGTTAATGTTTTGATGAAAGTTCATAATAATGCAGTTGACAAGGAAATTTAGTTATTTCTGAGATACATATTTTAAAGTAATAACTAGAATTATGACTTATAAAATTATACCATAACATATAAGATTTTTAGATATTTCATGTAATGTCTGAAACATTTATATTAACATATTTCCATATAAATAACCAAAGAAAGCTTAGTATTTGTTGTTTTTTTATACTGCAGGTTCTTATTAGTCATCAATTTTATACACATAAGTGTATACATGTCAATCCCAATCGCTCAATTCAGCACACCACTATCCCCACCCCACCACGGTTATCCCCCCTTGGTGTCCGTATATTTGTTCTCTACATCTGTCTCTCAACTTCTACTCTGCAAACCAGTTCATCTGTACCATTTTTCTAGGTTCTGCATACATGCATTTACATATGATATTTGTTTATCTCTTTCTGACCTACTCCACTCTGTATGACAGTCTCTAGATCCATCCACGTCTCAACAAATGACTCAATTTCGTTCCTTTTTATGGCTATGTAATATTCCATTGTATATATGTACCACATCATCTTTATCAATTCGTCTGTCAATGGGTATTTAGGTTGCTTCCATGACCAGGCTATTGTAAATAGTGTTGCAATGAACATTGGGGTGCATGTGTCTTTTTGAATTATGGTTTCTCTGCGTGTAAGCCCAGTAGTGGGATTGCTGGATCATATGGTAATTCTATTTTTCGTTTTTAAAGGAACCTCCATACTGTTCTCCATAGTGGCTTTATCAATTTACATTCCCACAAAGAGCACAACAGGGTTCCTTTTCTCCACATCCTCTCCAGCATTTGTTGTTTGTAGATATTCGGGTGATGCCCATTCCAACTGGTGTGAGGTGATACCTCATTGTAGTTTTGAGTTGCATTTTTCTAATAATTAGTGATGTTGAGCAGTTTTTCATGTGCTTCTTGTCCATCTGTATGTCTTCTTTAGAGAAATGTCTATTTAGGTCTTCTGCCCATTTTTGGATTGGGTGGTTTGTTTCTTTAATATTGAGTTGCATGAGCTGTTTATATATTTTGCAGGTTAATCCTTTGTCCATTGATTCATTTGCAAATATTTTCTCCCATTCTGCGGGTTGTCTTTTTGTCTTGTTTATCATTTCCTCTGCTGTGCAAAAGCTTTGAAGTTTCATTAGGTCTCATTTGTTTATTTTTGTTTTTATTTCCAATATTCTAGGAGGTAGATCAAAAAAGATCTTTCTGTGATTTATGTAAAAGAGTGTTCTTCCTATGTTTTCCTCTAAGAGTTTTATAGTGTCCAGTCTTACATTTAGGTCTTGAATCCATTTTGAGTTTATTTTTGTATATGGTGTTAGGGAGTGTTCTAATTTCATTCTTTTACATGTAGATGTCCAGTTTTCCCAGCACCACTTATTGAAGAGACTGTCTTTTCTCCTTTGTATATCTTTGCTTCCTTTGTCATAGACTAGTTGACCATAGGTGCGTGGGTTTATCTCTCGACTTTTTATCTTGTTCCATTGATCTATGTTTCTGTTTTTGTGCCAGTACCATATTGTCCTGATTACTGTAGCTTTGTAGTATAGTCTGAAGTCAGGGAGTCTGATTCCTCCAGCTCCGTTTCTTTCCCTGAAGACTGTTTTGGCTATTCGGGGTCTTTTGCTTCTCTATACAAATTTTAAGATGATTTGTTCTAGTTCTGTAAAAAATGTCATTGGTAATTTGATAGGGGCTGCATTGAATCTGTAGATTGCTTTGAGTAGTATAGTCATTTTCAGAATATTGATTCTTCTAATCCAAGAACATGGTATATCTCTCCATGGGTTGGTATCATTTTTAATTTCTTTCATCAGTGTCTTATAGTTTTCTGCATACAGGTCTTTTGTCTCCCTAGGTAGGTTCATTCCTAGGTATTTTATTCTTTTTGTTGCAATGGTAAATGGAAGTGTTTCCATAATTTCTCTTTCAGATTTTTCATCATTAGTGTATAGGAATGCAAGAGATTTCTGTGCATTAATTTTGTATCCTGCAACTTTACCAAATTCATTGATTAGCTCTAGTAGTTTTCTGGTGGCATTTTTAGGATTCTCTATGTATAGTATCATGTCATCAGCAAACAGTGACAGTTTTATTTCTTCTTCTTCTTCCTTCTTTTCCAATTTGTATTCCTTTTTATTTCTTTTTCTTCTCTGATTGCCGTGGCTAGGACTTGCAAAACTATGTTGAATAATAGTGGTGAGAATGGACATCCTGTCTCGTTCCTTATCTTAGAGGAAATGCTTTCAGTTTTTCACCATTGAGAATGATGTTTGCTGTGGGTTTTTTGTATATGTCCTGAATTATGTTGAGGTAGGTTCCCTCTATGCCCACTTTCTGGAGAGTTTTTATAATAAATGGGTGTTAAATTTTGTCAAAAGATTTTTCTGCATCTATTGAGATGATCATATGGTTTTTATTTGTCAATTTGTTAATATGGTGTATCACATTGATTGATTTGTGTATATTGAAGAATCCTTGCTTCCCTTGGATAAATCCCACTTGATCATGGTGTATGGTCCTTTTAATTTGTTGTTGGATTCTGTTTGTTAGTATTTTCTTGAGGATTTTTGCATCTATATTCATCACTGATATTGGCCTGTAGTTTTCTTTTTTTTGTCGTATCTTTGTTTCATTTTGGTATCAGGGTGAGGGTAGCCCCAAAGAATGAGTTTGGGAGTGTTCCTTCCTCTGAAATTTTTTGGAAGAGTTTGAGAAGGATGGGTGTTAGCTCTTCTCTAAATGTTTGATAGAATTCACTTGTGAAGCCACCTGGTCCTGGACTTTTGTTTGTTAGAAGATTTTTAATCAGAGTTTCAATTTCATTACTTGTGATTTGTCTGTTCATATTTTCTGTTTCTTCCTGGTTCAGTCTTGGTAGGTTATACCTTTCTAAGAATTTGTCCATTTCTTCCAGGTTGTCCATTTTATTGGCATAGAGTTGCTTGTAGTAATCTCTTAGGATGCTTTGTATTTCTTCGGTGTCTGTTGTAACTTCTCCTTTTTAATTTCTAATTGTATTGATTTGAGTTCTCTCCCTCTTTTTCTTGATGAGTCTGGCTAATGGTTTATCAATTTTGTTTATCTTCTCAAAGAACCAGCTTTTAGTTTTATTGACCTTTGCTATTGTTTTCTTTGTTTCTATTTCATTTATTTCTGCTCTGATCTTTATGATTTCTTTCCTTCTGCTAACTTTGGGTTTGTTTGTCCTTCTTTCTCTAGTTCCTTTAGGTGTAAGCTTAGATTGTTTACTTGAAATGTTTCTTGTTTCTTGAGGTAGGCTTGTATAGCTATAAACTTCCCTCTTAGAACTGTGTTTGCTGCATCGCATAGGTTTTTGATCATTGTGTTTTCATTGTCATTTGTCTCTAAGTATTTTTTGATTTCATCTTTGATTTCCTCAGTGATCTCTTGGTTATTTCATAACATATTGTTTAGCTTCCATGTGTTTGTGTTTTTTACGTATTTTCCCCCCTGTAATTAATTTCCAATCTCATAGTGTTGTGGTCAGAAAAGATGCTTGATATGATTTCAATTTTCTTAAATTTACTGATGCTTTATTTGTGACCCAAGATGTGATCTATCCTGGAGAATGTTCCATGCACACTTGAGAAGAAAGTGTAATCTGCTGTTTTTGTATGGAATGTCCTATAAATATCCGTAAAATCCGTCTGGTCTACTGTGTCATTTAAAGCTTCTGTTTCCATATTTATTTTCACTTTGGATTATCTGTCCATTGGTATAAGTGATGTGTTAAAGTCCCGCACTAACATTATGTTACTGTTGATTTCCTCTTTTAGAGCTGTTAGCCGTTGCCTTAGTATTGAGGTGATCCTATGTTGGGCCCATATGTATTTATAATTGTTATATCTTCTTGGATTGATCCCTTGATCATTATGTAGTGTCCTTTCTGGTCTCTCGTAACATTCTTTATTTTAAAGTCTGTTTTACCTGATATGAGTATTGCTACTCCAGCTTTCTTTTGATTTCCATTTCCATGGAATATCTTATCCATCCCCTCACTTTCAGTCTGTATTTGTGCCTAGGTCTGAAGTGGGTCTCTTGTAGACAGCATATATAAGGGTCTTGTTTTTGTATCCATTCAGCAAGCCTGTGTCTTTTGGTTGGAGCATTTAATCCTTTCACGTTTAAGGTAATTATAAATATGTATGTTCCTCTGACCATTTTCTTAATTGTTTTGGGTTTGTTTGTTTGTTTTTTTTTTTTTTGCAGTACGCAGGCCTTTCACTGTTGTGGCCTCTCCCATTGCGGAGCACAGGCTCCGGACGTGCAGGCCCAGCGGCCATGGCTCACGGGCCCAGCCGCTCCACGGCATGTGGGATCTTCCCGGATCGGGGCACAAACCCGTGTCCCCTGCATCGGCAGGTGGACTCTCAACCACTGTGCCACCAAGGAAGCCCCATTGGGTTTGTGTTTGTAGCTCTTTTTTTTCTCTTGTGTTTCCCACTTAGAGAAGTTCCTGTAGCATTTGTTGTAGAGCTGGTTTTGTCGTGCTGAATTCTCTTAGCTTTTGTTTGTCTGTAAAGCTTTGATTTCTCCATCGAATCTGAATATCATCCTTGCCAGGTAGAGTAATCTTGGTTGTAGGTTCTTCCTTTTCATCACTTTAAGTATATCATGCTACTCCCTTCTGGCTTGTAGAGTTTCTGCTGAGAAATCAGCTGTTAACCTTATGGGAGTTCCCTTTTACATTATTTGTCATTTTTCCCTTGCTGCTTTCAATAATTTTTCTTTGTCTTTGATTTTTTTCCAATTTGATTACTATGTGTCTCGGCGTGTTTCTCCTTAGGTTTATCCTGTATGGGAGCTCTGCACTTTGTGGACTTGGGTGGCTATTCCTTTCCCATGTTAGGGAAGTTTTTGCCTATAATCTTTTCAAATATTTTCTCGGGCCCTTTCTCTCTCTCTTCTCCCTCTGGCACTCCTATAATGCAAATGTTGTTGCATTTAATATTGCCCCAGAGTCTCTTAAGCTGTCTTCATTCCTTTTCATTATTTTTTCTTTATTCCTTTCCACAGCAGTGAATTTCACCATTTTGTCTTCCAGGTCACTTATCCATTCTTCTGTCTTATTTATTCTGCTATTGATTCCTTCTAGTGTAATTTTCATTTCAGTTATTGTATTGTTCATCTCTGTTTGTTCTTTAATCTTCTAGGTCTTTGTTAAACATTTCTTGCATCTTCTCAATCTTTGCTTCCATTCTTTTTCCGAGGTCCTGGATCATCTTCACTATCATTATTCGGAATTCTTTTTCTGGATGGTCACCTATCTCCACTTCATTTAGTTGTTTTTCTGGGGTTTTATCTAGTTCTGTCATCTGGTACATAGCCCTCTGCCTTTTCATCTTGTCTATCTTTCTGCAAATGTTTTTTCTTTTTTCTTTTCCCCCCCACAGGCTGCAGGATTGTTGTTCTTCTTCCTTCAGCTGTCTGCCCTCTAGTGGATGAGGTTATCTCAGAGGCTTGTGCAAGTTTCCTGATGGGAGGTACTGGTGGTGGGTAGAGCTGACTGTTGCTCTGGTGGGCAGAGCTCAGTAAAACTTTAATCTGTTAGGTTGATGGGTGAGGCTGGGTACCCTCCCTATTGGTGGTTTGGCCTGAGGCAACCCAACACTGAACCCAACACTCCTTGGTGGGGTTAATTGCAGACTCTGGGAGGGCTCATGCCAAGGAGTACTACTCAGAACTTCTGCTGCCAGTGTCCTTGTCCGCATGGTAGGAGACCCTCCAACACTAGCAGATAGGTCTGGTTCAGTCTCCTCTGTTGTCACTGCCCCTTCCCATGGGTCCCAATGCACACACTACTTTGTGTATGCCCTCCAAGTGTGGAGTCCCTGTTTCCCCCAGTCCTGCAATCAAATCCCACTAGCCTTCAATGTCTGATTCTCTAGGAATGTGTACTCCTGTTGTTGGACCCCCAGGTTGGGAAGCCTGACGTGGGGCTCAGAACCTTCACTCCAGTGGGTGGGCTTCTTTGGTATAAATGTTTTCCAGTCTGTGAGTCACCCACCCAGCAGTTATGGGGTTTGATTTTATTGTGATTGCACTCCTCCTACCATCTTGTGGCTTCTCTTTTGTGTTTGGATGTGGGGTATCTTTTTTGGTGAGTTCCAATGTTTTCCTGTTGATGATTGTCCAGCAGCTATTTGTGATTCTGGTGTTCTCGCAAGAGGGAGTGAGAGCATGTCCTTGTACTCCACCATCTTGTTTCAGGCCTTCCTTTATTTTATTTTTATATTTTTACCTTTAAAACATGTTTATTGTTATATTATAAAATATACATAAAATTAAATTTACCTTTTTAACCACTTTTATTTTTTTTTATTTGAATATTATTTGATTTACAATGTTGTGTTAGTTTCAGGTGAACACAAAGTGATTCAGTTTTACATACATATATATCTATTTTTTTCAGATTATTTTCCCTTATTACAAAATATTGATATAGTTCCCTGTGCTATACAGTAGGTTCTTGTTGGTTATCTATTTTATATAGATAGTATATTTTTACTTTGTATATGTTAATCCTAAACTCCTAATTCCCCCCTTTCCCTTTGGTAACCAGAATTTTCTATGTCTGTGGATCTATTTCTATTTTGTATATAAGTTCTTTTGTATCTTTTTTTTCTGTAGATTTCACATATAAGTGATGTCATATGATGTTTGTCTTTCTCTGTCTGACTTACTTCACTTAGTATGATAATCTCTATGTCCATCCATGTTGCTGCAAATGGCATTATTTCATTCTTTTTTATGGCTGAGTAATATTCCTTTGCATAAGTGTACTAATATTTTCTCTTTTTTTTTTTTGTACTATATTTTCTTTAACCATTCATCTGTTGATGGACATTTAGGTTGCTTCCAATTGGTATAGACCCTATTGAGAACAGTATGGAGGTTCCTTATAAAACTAAAAATAGAGCCACCATATGATCCTGCAATCCTACTCCTGGGCATATATCTGGAGAAAACCATAATTCAAAAAGGTATATGCATCCTAATGTTCATTGAAGTACTATTTACAGCTCTCCTCCTTTAAACTCCCCCCACACTCTTCAGGGAGTCCTCTGTGTACTCAGAGGGACTCTGGGGTTCTATTTCTTTAGAAGCTAAGCTTCCTATGGGTAAAGAAAGGAATTTTTTTCTAGTCCTCTCTTCAAAGATGAATCAGCCTTTCAAAACTTTCTTCTCTACACAGGGGCTCAATTTCAGCCCCATCATCTGGCACATGGAGATACCTTCAATGCGGACATCATCGAACACAGTCCACAGGGCCTATGTGCAAATACTATATGTTGGTTTCAGATCCCACTTCTGTACTTCCTTTCCATTCTTTCTTCATTTATGACACCTGCCTCTCTTCACCAGATCAGTTATGTATTAAAAGACATATTTAACAGTATTTAAAATTTTCATGTGTTTATAGCCAAATTTGGAATCATTTTGATTTATCACAATCCCCATGTTGTCCAAAAATCTAAAAAAAGAAAAATTATTTGTTTGATTCTATCCCTGGTTATTTCTTAAACTACATAAATACAATTGGTATTAGAAAATATATACCTTATCTTTTAGTTACTTCATTGTAATTAAGTATAATTAAAAATTCTATTTTTTTAAGTCACATGAATGTCAGATTTTGACTCAACTTTAGGCTTGCATACAACTTAGCAAAGAGTAAATTTTTTTCTAAAAATTAAACAATAATTTGTGAAATCATAGAAAGCTAGAATATATAAAGGATTTATATGCAGATGTTTCATTCTCCTTCCCTATTTTATAGCTAAAATAAGATTTTACGTTAACGTTGCTCTGCTGCTATGTAACTTTTAGCTGTTTTTAAATTCAGCAATTAATTAAGAAGTACCTCCCATGTCAGTTGACCTAGCTTTGCACCATCATTGCTAATGGATGCCTAGGAGTGCCCATAATGTAGATTTACATTAAAACTGAGAGTTAAGAGTGCAAGGTGCAATACAAATCATATCTTATTTAGTTCTCACAAAAATTTTCTGATAACAATCTGATACCATGATTATACACATTTTAAAGGGTCAGAAACTGAGTTTTATAGTGGTTAAAAATTTTTCATAAGAAAATTTTGCTGTGAAATTTCAGAGTCCTGAACTGAAACAGTTCTCTGATTTCAAATCCTATGTCCCTAACTCTTATTATGCTGTGCAAGTCCCATCAACATTCATATAACTAATCTTCTATTCTTTAATGTTTACATACTTCATATTTTTTCTCTTATGAACAGCTATGCTAAACATTCTTAAGTATAAATGTAAACCACCTTTGTAAATGTGCCTATTGTCTTAGTATAAATTCTTAAAAGGTGGAGTGTTGAATTAAATGGCTAATTTTATTGCTTTTAATGCATCTTGGTAAGTTACTATCCATAAAGTTTTTACTAATATACACACTTGCTTCAGCAGTTTAAGAAAGCGCCTGTTTTCCTATGTTCATGTCAATGTGAATTATAATCAACCTTTTTTCTTTGCCAATCACCAATTACATTGTCAAAACCCAGAGTTTATGAAATGCACTTTAAAAAAAATATTTCATTATTGTTTAGGTTAGCCATTTATTAATTGTTCAATTGCAATTTGTAAAATTCTTCTTATTATTGAGAGATCAAGTGCACAGAAGGTTGATTGGGAAAAGAAATTACACTCTAAATACTTTTTTCTCTAGGATGGATCATAAAGCATATTTAGGTTGAGTCTGCAGTTGTTTAACATGGAATCTAAAAAGAGAAGAAAGTTACATAGCTCTGCTAATATCACAACTTTCACAGGAGTGCCAGGAATGGAAACAAGTCTTCATAAAGCCAATTCAGAACACTTTCCACTATCTTACAACTCCTTTGAATTTCATGTGAATTGTTGTTGATCAGATTTTAGTAATTAGAAAGTTTATAATTGAAAAATATTGAGAAATATAGCAATTTATTTTAACCTTCTGTGAAATAATTCTGAAAGTTCTAAGATTTTTTTCTTAAGCAGAGTATCTTACAGTATATTTGGAGTGATGAATTAAACTGGATGTCAACTGTGAACCATAAGCTTTTAATAATTAAATGTTTCCTTTGTCACTAGGGACAGAAAAAATGCACTCTTTAAATCAAGAGAATAATTATTTTTCCTGACAAGGCTTCACTGTGTTTGATTGAGATTTCAGAATGCATATGTATGAGTTGACAGTTTGCATTCGTTGTGTTTTCCCCTAGGTGATATGTAAAAGTGTTTGTAAGTTTTAGTTTTAATGAGAACAGAGCCCATTAACCCTAAAAGTGTTCTTTTTGCTCAAAGAAATATTCCACCTGGAAAACCAATATAAAAATATCTCATCATGAAATGAAAATTCAGCTTTTAAATAAGGCACGTGGGTCTTTAATTTGAGACACAGTAAAATAGCGATTTCTACATCCTTATTCATGGTTAAAAACTACATTTTTCTTGGTCTTTAAAGAGAGAGAAAATGGCTCAATTTATTTTTTCTTTTTGTATTAAATTTACATGAGTTAGTATTTCTCAGATTTTTAAACTTAGGAGCTGTACGAAATACTCAGAGAATTAATTTCACTGGAGACTATATACTTACGAAACAAGGTGACCGTCATTTTAAGTATGTGACAAACTGTTACAGAAAATGTGGACAGGGAGGCATTCTCCCCTCATCTTCAGACAACACAGTCATAGCATATTGACGACTGCAGAGTACAGCACTAATCTTCAGTACCTCTTTCCCCAGAAGGCTCAGTATTGCTTCTAATGGGGAGGTGGTCCTCTGTGAGCATTAACGGTATTAAGAAGCCACCTCGGTGCAAATTTGAAGACAGGGGAAATCTTAGAGTAAATATCAAAAAAGAAGGATGGAGTTTGAATAGGAGAAAAATAATTGGCACTTATTGAGTAGTTACTCATTATTCTCATTATTATATGTGCCTCTCATGAATTGGCTCATTTAAATCACACAGCAAGCCCTTGATGTGTAATTGCTATCTCTATTCTGTGAATGAATAAACTAAGATATAAAAAGTGAGGAGGTGTGTCCAAGATTCCAGGTCACGTGTGTGGTGTACCTGGGCAATTAGGCTCTGGAGTAAGCAAGGAGGTGCTCTTAACACCATGCTCTCTGGCCTCTGCTGGGATCAAATGGCAGCCCCACATGACATCCTTAAGGATACCAGTTAAGCATCTCTGTAGGCCCAAATTAGACACCCTTTAGGAATTTTGACAGTTCACAAAAGGAATAGAGGTGAACAAGGTGGCATGAAGCAGGACAACAGTTAAGAAATTTAAGCAGAGAAACCTGAGTTACATCTAATTTCTTATTTTTTCTTTGTATTTTCCAGATGTTGGTTAAATTTTACATCCATTTTGTCTACATGCTTATCCCTTTAAGATGCCCAATTGGGTAAGATTCCATGAAAAGCATTACTGAGATAAATGTCTTCCTGTTTCAAAAAATTGAACTAATCAACCTGAATATAAGAAAATACTGAGTAGGATACAAAGCCTTTATACAAAATGATTTGATCTGGGTTAGAGTCAAATAAGAAAACAAAACCTTTCTGTTTCTAAGTGTACTTACAATGCCTAAGGGAATTACAATCTTCTTTCCATTATATGATTTTTTAAAGTGTGTAAGTGTGTTCAACTTGTTGAATAAATGGGAGGTGAGACAAAGAGAAAAGTAACTTTAAGAGAATGATGGAGAAAAACTCTAAAAAGAAAGATAAGAGCAATAGAAGAGGATGTATCAGTTGAGGGGTGGAGTGGGAGGAAAAATATGACACACTGATTTGACTTAAAAATATGATTTTAATTTATTTTTGAATAATATAAAGATATGGTATACAATTTAAAAGATGAAAATGGTATCCAGCCACCTCTGCTCCTGAGCTAGTCAAGCCGTTCTTTTAACAGGCAACTATTATATTATTTCCTTACATATTCTTCTTCAGTCACATAGAAAAACATTATATATAAAAAGATGTATGTATATAGGTGTCTAGTTGAACCTGAGTAATACTAGTTTGGACTGCACAGCATGGGTCCACTTACAGGTAGATTGTTTTCATTAAATACATACTGCAATACTACATGATCCATGGTTGCTTGAATCTGCAGATACTGAGGAACCTCCTAAACAGAGGGCCAACTATAAATTATACATTTTTGACTGTGCAGGAGGTCAGTGCCCCTAATGGCTCCCCTCCCCGATGTTGTCAAGGGTAAACTGACATGTTTTTCACACCATGTTTTTCACATCATGTTTTTCTGAGTCTAGAATCAAGAGTTGTATTAGTAAGTACTGTAGTCCCTAGACACAAAGGTAGTGAACATTTGAAATACAGCCAGTCTGAATTGAGATGTGCTGTAAGGGAAAAAATACACACTGGAGTTCAAAAACTTAATATGAAAAAATGTTAAATATCTCAATTATTTTTACTGATTATATACTGAAATATAGTATTTTAGATATGTTAGGTTAAGTAAAATATGGTTTTAATTAAAAAAAAATTGCTCAATGTGGCTACTGGAAAATATAAAATTTTATATGTGGCTCACATGTATCTGCCCCATTGTATTTTTATTGAATAGCATTCATCTAGATCTTTCATTAATTTCAGATTCCTTGGTCTATTAAAGAAGAGCCAGAGGCTCACAGAGTCTCTTCATGTAAAGAAAGAGTGTGTGTTCTACTGTGGATTCTTGCAGATACATACTTACAGAATGTATCTGATCTGTGAAAAACATGTTGTCTGGAGGCATAAAAACCTGTTTGAATTTTCATTAAGGAGATTGGTTTCTAATGTATCATGTTTCTAGGAGACTTTAAAGGAGAAAGAATGTGAGAACTTCTGAGTGTGACTCTGTGGACAGGCACTCATTAGGGGCTGCTTGTCTCATTGGTGAGACCTGAGCACTTACCTGCCAGAGTCTCACACCTCACTGAACTTGGACTCCCAGGCAGCCACGCCAATCATTTTCTGCCTCACTCCCCCTCCTGCTTGATAGCGCTCTCTCTCCTTGGATTTGCCGGGGAGGCCATATAGCCTCACTTACATATATTATTGACGTGATGAAGACAATCAATGTGGTCCTTTGGGACTATTTTTTTTTCTCTAAGCAAGGTTGAAAAGTTGTATTTATTACCAGTTAATTTGTACATTAATACCTTTCCTAGCTGCTTCATGGATGTCTTCTATTTAGGATACAGAAAAAGAGAAACTACTTTGCCACAGAATTTGAACCTTAACTAATGTGGCTGAGCTCAGTTGTTAGGTAAGCCTGAGCAAAACTGGAAAGATAATTCTCCTGATAGATTATCAGGCTAGGCAATAGGGATAATAGGGTACCTGAATTCTCCTTTCTTTTTGAATTTCTCTCTATTCTTCAAAATACAGAACAAAAGGCCCAGTCTACCACAATGTCACCAGGAAAACTTGGATAAAATTTCCCTGTTATTATTTTTTTATCTTCTCCCTTTTTGTTTCTTTTCTTTCTTTCTTCCTTTTGAATAAGAATTGTTTCATAACAAAATGAAGATTTTAACATCTTCCTAATAAAACACTGCATTTGCAAACCTGTAAACCTGCTACATAGTGGGATTTCAATCGCCAAGAGACCAACCCATTGACTGACTGCATTTATAAGAATGATCCAGAAGCTGATACTCATTTTAAGTTCTTGTTCTTCTAGTGAAATATGTTTATTTTCAAGTGGCATTACACTTTGTCTTTATGTAATCACATACACACACACACTCTATGTGTATATATATTCATATATATATCTCCTAATATATGTGTAATGTATATAGGTAATACAGTCGGCCCTCCGTGTTGGCGGCTTCCACATCTGTGGATTCAGCCAGCCGCAGATCCTATACTATGTTCATGATCTGCAGTTGGTTGAATACCCAGAAGCTGAAACCCGGGGAATCTGAGGACCGAAGGGAGGGATTTGAACATCCTCCGTATTTTGGTAAGCGGGCGTTTGTCCTGAAGCCAGTTCCCTGGGGATACCGAGGGATGATTGTATTAGGAATATCTGCTGTAAGACTGTTACACTTTACTTCCTACCCTTTGTTTCCTCATTGGATTTTGACCGTAGGAAATCCTTGATGTGAGTTCACCAACAGCTTGTGAATTGTTGCAACTGTATACTCAAACAAAACTGTTTGAGTTTTGAACCATCAATTGCAGGTGCTTTTTCTTTACCTTTTTTCTAATTCCAAACCAACCCTTCTCTCCTCTCCTGTCACCTGTTTGTCTTTCTAGGTGCCTGATTCCTATGTTACAGCACTGCAACTAGTTGACCTTTCACTTCATTTCCATTATTCAAATGCAACAGAATTACCATTTACAAAAGTAAGTTAACTAATGTCTGGGTGTGTGTTTTGGGCATTGACAACTAGATGTATATGTAGTTTTTTTTTTCAAAAAAAGAAGAAAAATAAGATGTGGAGAGGTTAAATTCCTCACATTCTTAGTGTAGCAATTTAAATAAAAGTCACACATATTTATTTCCCTATTCATTTTCCACCATCGTTTCAAGGTATGCCAAATAATTTTCATTTTGCAAGACTGCCAAGGCCAAGCCATTCTCAGGATGCATTTGCCAGGCTGAAATCAATAGCAACCCAAGGAACAGCTAATTGCACATGTTCATGAGGTACAAGTTAGAAAGGAAGGTAAATTTATAAAGTAAGTGGTTGCATGCCAAGAGATGGAGCCATAGAGTTGGTGCCAAAGCATGTTAACCATTTTCTAAAAATGGCTAATAAAAATCATTTATATTGAGTGCAATGTATTATAAATTAGGGGAAATCTTCCATTTAGAAGCCCTCAATGTTTAAACAAAATTTTAAAGGTAAAAAAAACAATTCTATCCATAAGTAGATTAGTATTTCCATTTTATTTACACATTTGGCACATTCTTGTGTATGCCTCCTTACAAATTATCCAATTCATATCAATGCTCTTTTTTTAAATTTCTCTTTATTTTTTTGAATATTCTCAGTTGAGTCTAAGGAAGAGCTTTAACTGAAGATATCAGTGCTTGCAAATAACTTTTAAGTAATGTTTGCAACAGTACAACAGAATGACTAGTTGAAATTTGGGAAAAATAAAAAGAACTTTAATGATAGGTGGGAAAGTACTGAAGCCAGGGAAGAAAAAGTTGTCTGAGTGAGAATGCAAACCCAAATTAAGAGAGTCCTGGTAACAGGATAAAAAGGTGATGATATAATGTACGTGACAGATTTTTCTAATCACATGAAAACAAACCACTCAGAGCCCACAGAGAAACACTGTGCCATTAATTCTGCTCTGCTCTCTTGCACACTAACAATTCCTGTCCTAATTAAATGTGCTCCCAGAACATATGTTTTATTGTCTGAGCTGGGCCATTAGATTTGATATACAGTACTTGTGACTCTTGTCACCTGGGATGGGAAATCCTTCTTGCAGGAGTCTTCCCCGAGTAGAGAATAGTGAAGTATCATATTTTATTGGCAATAAACAGCAGGTGTAAATATAGGAACCAACAACATTGAAACCATTCCTTTGAACTTCGTGTGCTTAAAGATATGGTGGAAAAGAAATATATGTGTAGAAAATAATACCTTTAAGTTCACCCATCTTACAATAAAGCAGTAGTCTTTTTATTCTCTGGAAAAGTTGTACAGTTTTTTAAATTGAAAATTTTATTAATTATTATGAAATCAGATACTGTCATCTAATGACTACTTTTATTATTAAATTAATTTCAATTAGTTTGTCAGATAAACTGCCTCTCTCTATTTTTTTCTGTATGGAATAAGGTATTGCTCAAGTAATCTTTGTCAAGAAAGGAGAAGAATGAGAGAAAGAAGAAAGATTCTTAATTTTTTATACTGTCTGAATAAGTGGCTTAACTGGATAAAGGAAGTTATTTAGGACTGATTTAATGCTTGGAAATTTGAATTGGTTCTACTCTGAAATAGAAAGTGTCCTTTAAGGTGAAATTACAAAATATTAGTGAAACATATTTTATTTTCTGGAATCTCTGTGTTCTACCTCATAGATATCTCTGGCTTTTAAAGGAACTAAAGGAAAACATGAAAGCAATGGTAAAAGAAAGTTTTGATTGCTGTTAACCTACTCTAAAACTTGAGGGCCTTCCATTCCTAATTCTCAATGACCCTGAGTTGGAACAGGGCCCTTTGTTTCATAGAAGTCCTTATAGTTTAGTATCTCAGCTTATTTTGACTTTTCAGTTCTAAGGTTAAAAGAGGATGAATATGGCAGCATGTCTCTAGCATCTATGCTGTGCTCCTCCCGCAAGCAAATGTAAGCAGAGCACTCTTGATCCTGAAACACTTTTTAAGCTGGAGTTGAAATGAGTTGTTGAAAATACAAAGTATTTTAAGAGTTTGTGTTTATACCCTCATTAAAATTGGACATGAAACCCTTTACTATTGTAATTCTGTTGCCAGTCCTTAGATTCTTAATTGTTGAAGAATAATATGGAGAACAGGATTTTATATTTGTAGGGATAAAGGTGCCCAATTATGTAGTGCTTAAAGGTTAATTCTAAAAGTAGGGTCTAAAAATAAATAAATAAATAAATATAAACTGAAATAGGAGGTTAAATATATACCATCAACTAAGAAGGTCTGAATATAGATTTTAAAAGGCTACATTTTTAATATTGTTTACACACTTCAAGCAGATGGAGGACTGTAGATTAAAGATTATGGGATTTGAAAATCTTTGGTCTTAAATTTTCCTGGCAGAAGGATAGTCTTTGAAACACTGTAATAAGCCTGCAAGAATGCATAAGCAATGCTCTCAGGATATTATCTTCTCTTACCCAAGGATACATGCACATTTTATGAGAAAAACTCTTATGATAACTAAGGTTTCAATTCTTTGAAATATTCTTCTATATATCATTCACTGCTTTTGTCATGAAATTAATACAAATGTACTATATCACATTATAAAATATAGATGAGGGGAAAAATAAAAACAACAAGGCTTTCTCATGTTCAAAGACTGTTTTTGTTTGTTTTTACTACTCTTTGTTAATTGCTCTGCTCTTTATTTTGGACTTTCTATTCCATGAATATGGCATCTTTCTTAGCTTTTTACTCGCTGACTGTTATCTTTATAATTTCTTATTAATGTTGCCAGTCTTTCTTGCTGGAATTAATATGTTTAGACATTCTTTTCAAGGCCATATATTGGTTTTCTACACATTTTATTTGCTGCACATTATTTGCATTATTTCATGTTTAAAATTCTTCCAATCATATTTTCATATCAGAGCACATATTTCCAATTTTACTCTTTCTGAAGTTAATAAATTCAAAGTCTTCTCAAATCTCCCTGAGAATGACAGTTTTCTAGTGGTCCTTCCAGCAAATCTATTGCTTTGAAATATATTTGCTTTTGTTCCCCAGATATTTTCTCTTTAGAATTACTAAATCTCTTTATATGACTTGTGCTATTTTTTCTCTTTGATTGTCCTCAATATGATAGTCTATAGACTATCATAGTTTGGAAGCTAAGGGGAATTCTACATATGTGTAACTCTCTATTCTAATTTCAAAGTCATGTAAAAAAGAAGGGAAAAGCTTAGCTCTTCTGAAGTGTTATTTTTCTAGCACTGAAGTCCTATTGCTTCTATCAGCAGAGTTCAGTAGAACTGTAGATGAAGGCAACTGCAGCAGACAGTCTTATCTGTGGACCAGTTTCTCTTCTTTGTAATTCATGTCTGGCTCTATGTTTCCTTCTCTACCCAGCATAAATATTCTCATCAGAAACTGGTGTTATTTTTCTTCTTGGGTAAGTGTGGTGAACACTTTGATGTGCTCCCAAGTCTTCCTTCAAGGAAAGACCTAAAGCTGGTTGTTGGGAGTATTGTCAGCAAGCAGCCTTCATGTATCAGCTCATTCAGGAAGTGACGTAATTGTAGAAAGCCACTTTGTCCAAGGTCACAACCCTTCCCAGGATGATCCACATGCAGTGACCAATTGATGTAAGGTCATAAAGGCCTGGACATTTTGGCTCACTTCAGGAAAACTCAGAAGGACAATTTACATCCAGGCCTACCCACTGAGTTGGCAAAACCTATAACTGGACCTTCATAACAACTTAACTTCTCCCAATGCTACACTGTTGTTCTTTTCCTCCTTTCCAAGGGCATTTCATAATAAAGATCCAAAATATTAAGCTCTGTTTCTGAATCTGCTTCCAGAGGAACCCACCCTGAAACAGTTAGTTACATGAAATGACCACAGGTATTTTGACTATGTGTGAATGCACAAACCTAGTGAATTTATGGGAAATACATTCAGTATCTAGATCTAGCCCCAGCTGATTGTCCCAAATCTTCCTTTCAGTTTCACCCTTTGCTTCTAAAGCTAGCAGTTGGCATTGAAAAATCCTTTAACAGTTTTGTCCCTTTGTTTTCCCTCTGGGCTTTTATTTTACACATTGTGAACAACAAATTGTTTGGCCCTTCCCTAAATCCAGCTTCTCCTTCTTTATATCTTGCAGAAATTCTGAAAACTTCTGGCTTGTGGATGATAAAATTGTCCTAGAATCTTATAGTTTTATAGTTTGCTTTCTCTGTTTTTCTATACCACTGATTATTTTTGTTGAAGTTTTTGAGAGAAGGGGAAAGCTATAAGCATAAGCTCAGATCACCCATCTCTAAGCAAATGCCACCAACATATGTTTGGTATAAAAATTTATATGTCTTTTACCACCACAGAGAGCACTGGAATTCCCTGAAGCAAAAATGAATAAATATCACAGTGTTTTTCCTATACACACTAATGCTATTTGAAGGTTAAATTAGGATATAATTATTATATTAAAATCATTTTGATTGTAAAGATATACTGGTTCAAATAAGAGAACTGACAAAAATGTTCTAATTAAGGTTGCTTTACTCAGAATAGTTACCATTGGAATTAGAAGAAGCATAGATTTAAAAATCATCCAGTCTGGATTTGAATCCCCATCATTCCTATATTTGCCTCATTATTAGTGGCGTTGGTGTCGGTGCTAATATTGTTTGAGTGTGGGGACAGAGAACTCAAATATAAGAAAAATGTAATTATTTGATGCAATATGATTTCCTGAACTAAAAGCTTAGATTCATACTATGGCTTTGTCACAAGAGGAGTGGGAATTTGGGAAATATTTTTAATATCCCTTTCACTCAGTTTTCTTATTTATAAGTACAAATGAAAAAAATGGTATATTACAATGGTTAGAGACTATGTGTTATAAGAATCAGATTAGAGTATATATATAAAACTGTCTTACAATCGTGTTAATATTGTAAACATGTAAGATATCATCACTGCCATTCCCTTCTTCAATACATCTTTATCAATATCCTTTTCCAAAGTTTATGAAAGGTTCTCACCATGGGGTTCAGGGGTCAAGGACCATCTTTGTTATTATACTAAAACTGATTTGCTTGACTTATTTATTAAGGACAAACATCTAGAATGTGATATAATTAACCTTTGAATTCAAAAATTAATTATTATTTTACTTAGGACATTAAAATAAAAAGTGGATATTATCTTTTATACTTATCAATAGAACTATCAACTTTTTCTTTAATTAGTGAAGCTTTGAGAGGCACACAGAGACTGTCTGTGTGTGTGTGAAGATGGTGACAAGAAGCAACAAAAAGCAAACTGGCTCATTAGGGTTTTCGATCTAGTTTAGTCCTTGGACTAAACATCCCAGGAAACCATGGAAACAGGAACAAGAACTCAGACACAGGGTACAACATAGAGGATTTTCACCAAAAATTCTTGTCAAAAATTTGTGGTGAAAAAGTGCAAAACAATTTGATGCTGTAAATGTTCTCATACATTTCAGGGGTATTAATTCTAAAAGTTCAGATCACTGAGGAAGAATTCTATAAATCATTTTCTAGAACTATCAAGCCTGTGGCTAAAGTATAAAACCTGCTGTCTTTAGTGTGGAGTACATTTATTACTTGTGCTTTTGTATATACTTCAATGTGTTGTCAACTGAAGATTTTTCAGTCTATTTCAGCTCTGGCTCTAGCATAGATAGTAAACATGAACTCTAGAGCTGAATGTAATTAGCAAAGAGTAGAACTGTGATTTAGATAAGAGACTTTGGAGTTGAAGGCCTGGGTTTGTATCCTCTCCATTACCTACATGAAATGCAACTTCTCTACGTTTCTGTTTACTCAGCTGTTGAGTGTCGATACATATATCCTCAGAGCCATTGTGTCCTCATATAAACATAATATTAACCATTAGATGAGATATATAATAGTCCAAAAAAATGTATAATGATAATAACATTAGGAGCCACTAACAAATGTCAAATTAGTTTGGCAACCCACTTCAGAAAATAAAATTTTATTTATTCATTCATTTTGCTATATTAATTCTTTTTACATTGAATTGCTACTTATATACTTGTAGTTCTCATATTTGTTGTGGTTACTTTCAAGGCACTAACTTCTAAATTTTATACATATATGTAAAAGCCTTCCAAAGTAATACTGAAAAAAATATATCAAAGAACATTCACAACTGTAGACTTCACCATAATCAACTGTTTACTGAGAATTTTCAAAAGTGAAGATTAATCAGAATAGGTTGTTGTAATGAGGAAATATAGCATCTATTTTCTAGATCAAGTTCTGCCATAACCCATTTTATTGTATATATGTGGTACTGTCACTGACCACATTGATGTCTAATCCATATATTGCAGGGATTTTGTAATCCCAGAAGACCCTTCTGACTAGGATGGAGAACTCCTCACTGATGACTGTGTACCCCGGCTATGATGAAGACAGAAGTAAGCATGTGCCATTGGACATAATGAATGCCTCTCATAGGGAGAATGCTCTATCTGTCTGAAAAGGGACACATGGGCCAGCCTCATGCAGAGAAATCTCTGACATCCTTTAACACTAATTAAGACTTTGACTAGTGATGTAAACCCTGCACATTGGCCAGTGTTTGCCTGGACACTGGTTCTGTAGGAGATGTGGGATTGTTACAGATCCAGGGTTTTCAAAATTTGGATGGAATGTTTTTACCAGTCCATTTTTATTCAGATTTTTGTTTCACTTATAATTTTCAGTCAGCATAATTTCAGGATTTCTATCTGTAGTACCTTTCAAATAAATGTTATTTATGCCTCTGAAAGTTTTGAATGTTCTTAAGGGTCTCATTGCCTTTCTGTAGGACTAAACTTTTACTGTTATTGATTTTGTCTTTAAATGGGAATACATTACAATACATTCAGTGCATCTATACTCAGGTTTACATTGTAACCTGAGCATAGAGGCAGTAAATAAAGAGCATATGCTCACTTAATTCACTTTGTGATTGATTATTTACATGATGAGAAAGATATTCTCATGAGTTTTCTTCACCTAAAAGACATTTAGTATTTGACATGTTATTAGGGCTCTGTTACAGTAAGACTTCAGTACACTTTTCCTTTAGAAATGATATTTTCAAGTGTACAAAGACAAGTGTACAAGTAGGAATGTAAGAATTAAAATTCTAAAAAGAAAATAATTGAAAATAAAAGGAAAACATCACTATAGTTGTGAGTTACAAGAAATTTGACATATTTAGTCATGTGTAAATTGAAGCATTAAGTCCAAATTTTTGGTGTCCCTTAGTAGGAGAACAAATTCCATATTTAGCACAAATATATTTAACATATTTTAAAATAACAAATGTCTCCTGAACCTTGAACTTCTTGTGGTCAACGTAAAGCTAATGAAAAGTATTTTTCTAATGGAAAAAATGTTCATGAAAATATTGGACAAAGTCATCAATCTAAAAACAATTGTTTTAAGCTGGGCACTTCAAGCTGTAAGCCACCTGTTAGCACATCTTTTGCATATCTTTATCGTAAACAAGCCATGACAATATAAGATCTAAATTCCTTATAAATTTAATTTGGTCAACTTTGAAGTGCTAGCTTTAAAAAAAGGTGTCAATTTTTATCTTTACTCTCTCTTGATCCTAGACATTTATAGATTTTTACTCAAAACAGATAGGTATGGTATATTTTATATTTAATAGAATTTTTTCTAGTGCTATTAAATCTTTGCTGTTTTCAATGTTAGCTACCAACACAGAGTATATTACATTGATTTTTGGACTTGGCAGATATAGCTCATTTTTTAAATCCCTTCTTATTGTTTCAAATAATAAGTGGTTTATAATTCTTCAAATATACGTGAGGAAAGCAAAACAAAACAAAGTGTAACCAAATACTTTTAATCCCATATAACTGTGGTAACCCAAGCCACAAGTAACAGGATGACATTCAATGACAGAGTGGTAATATTGTGAGGAGGTAATTATCACTGTGCTAGTTTTTTTCATGGTATCTACCCAGTACCAGGGTGCATGTATATCCATGCAGAGAAATAGTTTGTTTCACTTGACATCTAAATCTAAATTAGTATGTCTTAACTAAACGACAGAACTGAGGTTTGCAGGCATTCTGTATATCTTCTTTGGAGAAATGTCTATTTAGGTCTTCTGCCCATTTTCAGATTGGGTTGTTTGTTTTTCTGTTATTGAGCTGCATGAGCTGCTTATAAATTTTGGAGATTAATCCTTTGTCAGTTGCTTCATTTGCAAATATTTTCTCCCATTCTGAGGGTTGTCTTTTGGTCTTATGGTTTCCTTTGCTGTGCAAAAGCTTTGAAGTTTCATTAGGTCCCATTTGTTTATTTTTGTTTTTATTTCCATTTCTCTAGGAGGTGGGTAAAAAAGGATCTTGCTGTGGTTTATGTCATAGAGTGTTCTGCCTATGTTTTCCTCTAAGAGTTTGATAGTTTCTGGCCTTACATTTAGATCTTCAATCCATTTTGAGCTTATTTTTGTGTCTAGTGTTAGGGAGTAATCTAATCTCATACTTTTACATGTACTTGTCAAGTTTTCCCAGCACCACTTATTGAAGAGGCTGTCCTTTCTCCACTGTACATTCCTGCCTCCTTTATCAAAGATAAGGTGACCATATGTGCGTGGGTTTATCTCTGGGCTTTCTATCCTGTTCCATTGATCTATCTTTCTGTTTTTGTGCCAGTACCATACGGCTTTGATTACTGTAGCTTTGTAGTATAGTCTGAAGTCAGGGAGCCTGATTCCTCCAGAATGCTCAACATCATTAATCATTAGAGAAATGCAAATCAAAGCTACAATGAGATATCATCTCACACCAGTCAGAATGGCCATCACCAAAAAAATCTAGAAACAATAAATGCTGGAGAGGGTGTGGAGAAAAGGGAACACTCTTGCACTGCTGGTGGGAATGTGAATTGGTACAGCCACTATGGAGAACAGTATGGAGGTTCCTTAAAAAACTACAAATAGAACTACCATATGACCCAGCAATCCCACTACTGGGCATATACCCTGAGAAAACCATAATTCAAAAAGAGTCATGTACCAAAATGTTCATTGCAGCTCTATTTACAATAGCTCAGAGATGGAAACAACCTAAGTGTTCATCATTGGATGAATGGATAAAGAAGATGTGACACATATATACAATGGAATATTACTCAACCATAAAAAGAAACAAAATTGAGCTATTTGTAATGAGGTGGATAGACCTAGAGTCTGTCATACAGAGTGAAGTAAGTCAGAAAGAGAAATACAAATACCATATGCTAACACATATATATGGAATTTAAGAAAAAAGAAATGTCATGAAGAACCTAGGGGTAAGACAGGAATAAAGACACAGACCTACTAGAGAATGGAGTTGAGGATATGGGGAGGGGGAAGGGTAAGCTGTGATAAAGCGAGAGAGAGGCATGGACATATACACTACCAAATGTAAGGTAGATAGCTAGTGGGAAGCAGCCGCATAGCACAGGGAGATCACCTCGGTGCTTTGTGGCCGCCTGGAAGGGTGGGATAGGGAGGGTGGGAGGGAGGGAGACGCAAGAGGGAAGAGATATGGGAACATATGTATATGTATAAATGTTTCACTTTGTTATAAAGCAGAAGCTAACACACCATTGTAAAGCAATTATACTCCAATAAAGATGTTATATATATATATATATATATATATATATATATATATTTAAAAAAACCATAATAAATAAATAAATAAATTCCATATAGAACTGAGGTTTGTGACACTAAAACCAAAAAATCATGGGTTCATTAGCCTACTTATTGATGAATTGTAATATCATCGTCCCCAGTTTTCCCTTAGTAAAAGTTAATTTCACACTAAGTGTACTTGATGTTTATCTTGGTTACTACTGAGCTGGCTGGTCTCTGTCTTAGATATTTGCAAAGCTGCCAACACTAGCTTAGCTCCATTTCTAAACAAATAAAACCCAACACAGACATAATTTATATTCAAAATGCTTATTTTACCATTGGCTCTGCTCAATAACTTGAAGTACATTCTCTGTGAAGATGCAGGATTCACTCCAGGCAAAGAAACATCAGGTAATAGTGGCTTAATGTTTATACTCATCTGCATTTTATCCCTCTTCCTCCTCCTCCACCTCCTACTCCACTTCCTCCACATCCTCTTTCTTCTTCTAATTTCTCTTTCCCTTTCCTTCTCTTTTTCTTAAAATTCTTCTTCTGGGTCCTTCAGGGATGTTTCCTCCTAAGTATTTACTAGTCAGTTATATTCACAGAAAATTTATTGAGAAGTGGGAGGCTTTTAGATTCTACTTTTGGAAACATGACTACAAATTCCTCCCCCCTGCTCTCACCACTGACATCCTCTTGAGAGTGTACAGTCCAGATTAGGCTGAGAAATTTACATTTGGCCTTTCTCTAACTTCCCATTCAATATACCACTCTTTTAAGATAAATTATGTTCTGACAGTGCATAACATATATGAACCATGATTTTGTTTCAGTTAAGATCCCAAACCTAGGTATTTATATTACTGAGCAAAGGACAAGCTAACTCCATCCGTTTAGTTTTATGTATTTAACATACCAGATTGTCACGGCCAATTAGCAATGGAAATACTGGTGTTAAAAGAGTTGGGATTTCCAAAGAGTTGATGTTTCATTCCAGTTTTGACACCCACAAGGGAAGTGATCTTGTTTAGTTTAACTTCTCTGAATCTTAATGACTTTGTCAGTAAAATGGGAATAACACTAATAACTACCCCATAGGTTGCTGTGATGATTAAATACCTATAAAATATTTACTTGCAGCTTCATTTAGCACACATTTATGTATTACACTTTGCCCCTTTGTGTGATACATAGGGAAATAAAATAATAAAAGATAAATTAAACACAAACATTATATATTATAGTATAGTGCCTGGCACCCAAAATAATAACTGTTATTATTTTACTCTGGAAATCTCCTCAACACTTTCCACATTTTACAGATGATGTTCACAAAGAAAACAAACAAACAAACAAATAACTCTCCTTCTGTCACAGCCTTAAGTAATCCAAATAATGACTGGAAGACTAAGAACTTTTCACCAGCCTTGAGGAAAGGATATTGACCTCTGGAAAACCTGAAACATTGAAAGATGCCCACTTGCTAATAAAGTTGGATTTATACCAAGTGAATAATACATTCAATTATACTCATGTTTGTGTGAAATTCAATAAGTCTTTCCCTCTAACTAATCTTCCTAGTAATAAATCCATTACAAAGCACTGATACTCATTAAAAACAGCTCTGACAAATAACTCACGTTCTTGACCCTAAGCCACACTTCAAACTTCTGTGTTCTTTTCCACAGTCTTTGGATAGTAAACATGGATTAACTCTAATATATCATGAACTGAAAGTTGCACTGAGCAATATTATGGGGCATAGAATACAAGTTACTCAAGAGAAAAAAAATAAATTTATTTTCATTGGTAATTTTATTCATCTCTTTCTCTCTTACCCATCACACACACACATACACACACACACACATACACACTCCTGAATATGAAGAAACAAAGGTCCCTTTTTCTTACCTTTGTAACAATCCAGTTATTTGTGATGTTCCTAAATTTATACCTTTCATGGTAGAGATTCAGATTAAAGAACGATGAGGTAAGCATATATGAGGAAGCCAGAGAGTGAATTAAGGAGAATTTAATTGTGAACACACCATGTGGGTCTGAAACATAAGGTGAGTTGGAAAGGCTTCTCCACTTATTTCTAGAACAAATGCAAATTGAAGGCTTCTGGATCAAATCTTCTGAGCCTTGTTTCTCATATTTTTCATTCTCATTTGTTAAGCAGAGTCAATTATCTTAATTAAATTAGAAAACAGTGTGCATTTTCTCACATATACAATATGTGACACTTAAAAAAAACTGACAGGGATAGAATAAGGCATATTATAGAGATTCTGGTAACTACCTTTTCTGAAGGAAGGTGATTAGTAGATTCAAATAATTTATAGAGAAAGAATACAAAGAAAGATATATCCTAATAAATAAGAACCTCCAATATGTGATATTAGAACGTTTCTGGAGGAAGACTATATGATAGGTACATTTCTGCTACTACTTATGTTATTGCTATTTGAAGTGTAACCTTAACATTTCAGGACGTTTGAAATCATTGATGACCCATCATTCTGGGTTGCTAATAGTTGCTTTCCTTAACCAAGGCCTTATCCCAAAGGAGAAACAATTGTGTTTCACTTAGCAGTAGAGAGTGACAATTCTGTGAAAGGCCTTATGGTCATGCCATGCAGGCAGTTACTTACTTGAAATATACAAGGCTCCATGGTGCTGCCAATCAGGTTTATACAGAGATTTCCCGGAAGCTTTGTGTAACTAGGATTATGATATCTGTGGAGAACACTTTATCCTTCATTTTATTTAAGATGATGTTTGGCAAGGTTTGATTCTTGCCCCAAAGGAATAACTGCAGCACTTTATTGAGGCATGTCAGTGAAGCCAGAAACCCAAGTTAGGCCAAGCAGATTTTGGGTCAGACAACTTCTATCAAAAGTAGTAAAAGTTTGAGAGAACCAGCTTGAAATATGAAGAAAACTTAGGTTAAATAAAGCAAGAGGGCTCATGTCCACTCACACAAAGGGGCCCTTTGTGTGTATACTTCACATAGTTCTGCACTGTCCCAGACCTAATCAGTTTCTTCTTCCTTGCAGGAGTTGCCTAGTCATTTAAGACACCTACCTCTGTATTATTAGCATTTGTTTGTACACAGGATATAAAAGGGTTTTGCTTTCCTCACCCTTACCCATAAGAGTGCTTAGTATCAGCATTTAGTGAAAATCTTGTTTACTCATTATGTGAGACCACTGGATGATCAAGAGATCAGTCAGCCTTATAGGTTATGGAGGGGAGTGAACTGCTGTTTTTTTCACTACTTGCTTTATTCCCTAGGTTAAATCAATGTTCTCAGGCCATGGCTATGTGGCTAGATCCCTGAAAACACGCCTTGGCAGTAAGAAGCCCAGGAAAACAAAGGACATATAGAGACAGAAGTATGTTTTCTTTGATTGGGAGCATCTGTCTCCAAGGACAAAGTGGAAAATCAAACATGGCACAAAAAATATGAAAAATATCTTTTTCAGTACAATTTTCAAGTATAAAAATTTAGGCATGATTCTCCTTTCTCCTTATAATACACGATGGAATTGTCCTTTTGACTATAAGAAAGAAACAAAAGGTTGGATAGGTTTTATATAGTGCTACAAAATGAGACTTCATGGAGTGATTAATCTACTAAGGTACCATGCTTGTTGTGAGATTTAGTCTTAAATTTGAGGACACACTACTAAGCATGTGTTTGTAACTTGCAGCATTTCATATTTGGTGTGCTTTCATGGTTATCTTATACTTCTAAACCCAGATGTCAAACTTTTGGGGAAGGAAACATCCAAAACTTATTAATTGCTTACAATTGGCCTTTGTTATGTACATGTGTTTTGGGGATTTTCCCCCCGAAATAATTCATTTGTATTAGCCCAAAAGTTGGCAGTTTAAAACAACAAACACTTATTGTCTCACATAGTTTCTGAGGCTCAGAAATCTGGAGGTAACTTAGCAGTGTGGTTCTGGCTCAGGGTCTCTTCTGAGATTGTAGTCAAACTTTCCATCAAGGATACTATCATCTCTTACGACTAAACTGGGGTTGGAATATTGGCTCCAAGATCATTCATGTGCTTTTTCGTAGGAGACTTCTGTTCTTGCTACCTGGGCTTTTCTATATGGTTGCCTACAACATTACTTCCCACAGAGCAAATAATTAGAAAAAAGAATGATCAAAATGGAAGCTTCAGTCATTTATAATCTTATCTCAAATATGGCCTACCACCATTTTTATGTTCTATTGGTCTCACAAACCAATTCTCGTATAATGTGGAAGGGAGCTAGACACTAGGTGAGTATCAAGAGCTGAGTACACTTCGGGCTATCCTGGAGATTAGCTGCAATATAATGTATTAGTTTATTGATTCATATGATTAATGCAATTTAAATGTAAATTAAGTAATTTTGATTAGTTTATTTGCTGAATATTTGTTAAGTGCATATGATGAGCCATAAGGAACTCATAAGGACAGCATGTAGCAGAAGATTAAAAAAGAAGTGAAAAAAGCTGTGTTGGGCTCAGGATTCTTTGAGAATACTAGAGCTTGGGTGGCCAGGGAAGACAGACATCTGAGTAATTGATATCTAAACTGTGGAGGAGAGAAGTCAAATAAAAATATTGGAGAGGAAAGAAATCATGTCATATCGTGTAAGTTTTCAGTATATTTAGAGGATAATAAAAGATTAAGGGGGAAAATGGGGAAAAGGTGGATTTGTACATAAAGGAAGTATAGAAACCTTCAGAACACCAGTAGCAGAATCAAAAATAAATTTCAGGACCTCTCACTGATCCTTGGCTTTGCGTGTTATAATTGCCAGGTGCACTCTTGAGAAATAGAAAAAAATATGGTGGGTAAATATCCTTGAACTCAAAGGAATGCAACTCTCTTCTGGAAAAAGCCAGTGAAGCAAACAAACACCTTCCAAGGATTAAATGCCTGATTTTTCTTTTATCATCTTGGTATCCTTCATCTCCTTTGTTCTTGCATTTTAGACGTAACTAAATCAACTCCAGGAGGACCCCCTTAATAGCTCCAAATCTTTCTAGGAATGACCTGACAAGACCCCTATGTCATTCACAATTTCTGTCTACATCCTACATTTTACTTGTAAGATGAGAGAAATCCTTATAAAGTGAGCTTAGAGAATTGATTTCCCATGAAGGGAATCTATCTTTCTTATTTAAATAGCCTCTTTTATGATGGAATCACCATTTTACTTACCTTTGGGGTACCAGATGCAGAACATTTTCCTTTCATTGCGCAAGGAGAAATATGCCATACTAGAAGCAAGGAGAAGATATAATAAGCAATACAGAAACCTAGAACAATAATCTGCCCACTTCCATCTCCCAAACCTTTTCCCTGCTTCTCTTTTTTTTTTTTTTTTTTTTTGCGGTACGCGGGCCTCTCACTGTTGTGGCCTCTCCCGTTGCGGGGCACAGGCTCGGGACGCGCAGGCTCAGCGGCCATGGCTCACGGGCCCAGCCGCTCCGCGGCATGTGGGATCCTCCCGGACTAGGGCACGAACCCGCGTCCCCTGCATCGGCAGGCAGACTCTCAACCACTGCGCCACCAGGGAAGCCCCCCTGCTTCTCTTCATCGTATACCTAGGGTCCCAATATGAAATATCTATAATTACTTCCTCATTAACTTAATGATTCTTAAATGTAACCTTTTGTCTCTCCAATTTTTAGTTTATCTCCCAGAGTACTATTTATTAATGTATTCCTTTATTGGATCATGCCACTTTGAAATAAAAAACAATCCAGGCTAGTTAGCTTTACAATATAAAGGTGTTCAAAATAAAAGCAATTGAATGATGTAAACTACTAAGAATTCCATAAATATAGTTTATTTGCTTATATAGAGACTATAACAGTTATTTTACTTCCCTATTGCAGACGAGTAGTTTATTTTTACTCAGCATGTACACACATATGTATATATGTAAATATATAACCCAGAACTTATATGTTTATATATGATCCAGTGTGTACATATATACAAATACACATTTATATACACACACGTATATGTATGTATGCACATACGTGTGTGTATGTGTGTGCAATCGCTACTTGTTTAAGTCACTGGATTCAAAGCTCTGTTACTAGCGTCAAGTGAAATTTCTATTATGCATAATAATTTTTTAAAGCATATAAACTAGAAATGATGATCTCATAGTTTTTGGTGTAAAGGTTTAAAATGTCCATATCTTCATATCTTTCTTAAATCATGCACACGCACATTAAGTACACACAAGAATGCATATAGTTCCATTTTATTGGTTATGTAGACAATAAAAAAAACATTAAATGTCAAAGAAGGAGGATTCAGGGAATTATCCTAACTATGGTAAACTCATTAGTGCAGGACAGTCCTGGTTTACATGTAATTATCAATAACCTCAACCCAAATGATAAAGAAAGTTTGATGTGAGTGGGGCTTTTAGGATGGAAAATAATACAAGATGAAAAGCAAAGCCTGGCCTACCAAATGTGTGCCAGTCCCCTGTGAGAGGGGATTGAAAGTCAGCTTTGAGGGGGACTGTATTCACATGTTCCTCTCTCTCCGATGGAAACGTTTGTGGACTATCTTTTTCATCTCCATATCATATCATATCATATCATATCACATAAAATTATAGAAATAGTGTTTATAGAAACTTTAAATGTCATCTTAAGACCAACAGATACTGTTTCACAGATGATATCCAAAATATGGCTTCCTATTCTGAGGGTCAAAACTTATAATACATTCAGTCAGAACTCCAGCAAATTTTGTGTACCTGTGGCCAAAAATTTTAAAAGGAAATCCTACTAAGATCTTTTCATGATGGTGTCAAAAATAATTTTGGATCCTTTTCAATCAGATTCCCATCTCAATCTGAAGAGTCATTTATTTTTATGGATTTTGAGGAGTTTTAAATTGGAAGATAAGAACGGAGAAGCTGACACACCCTTGTTGCTTATTCAAAACATGTCCTGCTCAACCAGGCCCAGAATTATATGGAAGCTACATGTTTCTTCTTGCTGATTCCTATTCCTTTCAGACACATCTGTAAGACATGCTATACAATAGAAATGTTTTTAAAGAGTCAGCACAATGTTATGTATTGACCTGAAGAAGATAGATGTCATGAGCTACATCATGGTCAAAAGATGGTACAGTCAGCAGAATATCTTGCTGCCATGTTCCATTGTCTGGAAAATATGATATGTACATCTGTGCTGATGGCCAGAGGAGTACACAACTGAATCAAAAATATTAACATTCCCTCCAGGAAGCCGGAAATAGAGAGTGACTCCAATGTTGCCAATTTAATCAAAGGTTGACAAGGAGTTACAGATGTAGCATGGATTATCTGGTGAGATCTGTGACTTGGACAGGAAAGAGATCTCCATCCTACCTTAATGAAAGCTTTCTTCTAGAACAAAAATTGGTGAATTAACACTCAATTTTTGTTTTAAAGTTCTGAGCTAGTCTTACTCTGTGCCCAAATTTATGACCAATTTTTTCTCAAAGTAGGGGAATTTAAAACATTACTTTCTATGTCTTTAATGTCACAGCACAGAGAGAATCATGTCATTCTGATTCTACTTTGACACTGTCCTGAACGTCTTTAACTTGGCTGTTAGTGTTGCTGCTCTGTACAAGCCCTAGGCCCTTTCCACATTCTGTCACTTTGCCCCTTTATTCTTCCTTGTCTTCATGTTTTGGTTCTCTTTATCTTCCACCCCCAGTTCCTTCACATAAAGGACTCTGATTCTAACTTGCCCATTTTTCTTATGGTTAAAGTTCTGCCTCTGAACTCTAATGCTGTGGCTTCACTTTCCTTGATGTCAGACATCCTTGAGGCTGGGTCTAGACAATCAGATAAATCAGTACTTTACTTGCCAATGGCATTCCTTATCCTTGGCCTCTAATACTCTCTACTTTAGCCCATAGTGGAAATCTTTCCTCACCACACTAATTTTTAGATCTCCCTTGTTTCCAGGCTTACAGCCTGCAGTGCCACATAGGTGTGATATTTTCTCATTCCCTCCCCAAAATTCTAGGAAGATATACTTAGATTACTATTACTTATTGTCAAGGCAGAGAGGGTAACAGGTGAAGTCTCGTGCTACTGTTTTAATTGGAATACTTGTGTGGCCTGCCATGGAAATCACTTGTGGTGCCACTCAACATGCATTAGCATAGCAAATAACTCCTGATGTGAAAACAATATTAAACACTATATTTTGTGTTAGCAAGAATAGTTTTTTCTCGTTGTTCCTTTAGAAGGTGAAAGAAAATGAGATGGAATTAGGAGTTTCTAAAAACAAAATAAATTTAAACCTCTTTTTCATCCAAATTTCACTCTAAAAATGTGTATTACTTCATCATTGTATTGAATATGATATTTAACGTCAAGGATTAGATATTGGATTCATGAACTTATACCATTATGGATACTTTCTGCCTACATATGTTTCTTAATATCACTGTTCCTTCCAAAGTCTTAGTCCTACACAAAATGTGCAGAAACTAATGAACATGGAAGAAATACTGCAGCATTGCCATTCAAGGTTTATACATGATTCAGTTGGGGTTTCCTTTTCTTTTTATTTACCTTAGGCTGCAAGCCATAAAACAGAAAAAAAAATTATTTAATTAAATGGAGTTCATCAGGAAAGTTAATTTACTTTACTGTGAGAATATGAAAAGTATGCCAAAACATGAAATAAAAAGAGTGAATTATGAATTACATTTCTCCTCTGTCCTTTCCTCCTTCCCATCTCTCTCTCTCACTATCTCTCACTCTCCAGGTGGAATTGGGATTGTATATAAGGAGGGATTTTTTTTCTTTGTTTGCTTATGTTGTTTTTCTCCTCAGTTTATGCATTTGCTCCCATGACTGGTTCCCACTATGTAAATTAATTTGGATATTCAGTGTTAGAAAAAAGAAAACATTTTTCACATATTTGAATTGATTCTAATTCATTGTTTGTTGTTCTTAACACATTGAGCCACGCCATTAATTTTTATTACAGGGTCTCATCATTTTTCTGACTCTTAGAGTGGACACGTATAAATTTGACATGTCTTACATAAATAAAAGCCTTGAGGCAAACTGAGGGACTGCTGAATTACTTGAAGTGATAAAATCACACAGATACTATTTTCAAAATTAATTACTTTTCACTCATTACAGATTGCTGGATTTTCTGAGTTTTGCCTCTCCTTGATATTATTGTCCTTTATTACTTGAGAGAAGCTTTTTACTTGGATGATTTTCTATCATTTATTCAGTTAAGTCTGTGAGCAGACTCCTATGGGGAAAAGTACATTCATGGATGATGGATGGCAGAGCTTTAGAATGGAATATTAACATTCGATTCCCCAATATCAAACTTTCTGAGTTACCCATATGAAAATTGCAAGAATGTTGTTTGCCTGTCTGAAATATGTTCTTTCAGATACATATATAGAGAATGAATCCTGCATCATGAAAACTTCCTGTGATGTAAGATACTTAAAAAGGAAACTGAACACAAAAACATATCATGAGAACTTATCACACATTGTTATAGTACAAAAAATATTTTTAATGTTCTTGGCATGGCACTAAGGTTTGTTAACCTGATTCTTTTATAATATCCAATGTAAATAGTTCCCATTGAACTCAATCATTTCTCTCAGGGAATGTTTGTGCAAGTTCTTTTTTTTTTAATTTTTACTGGAGTATAGTTGATTTTCAATGTTGTGTGAATTTCAAGTGTACAATAAAGTGAATCAGTTAAACATATACATATATCCACTCATTTTTAGATTCTTTTCCCATATAGGTCATTACTCTTATAGAGTATTGAGTAGAGTTCCCTGTGCTATAGAGTAGGTCCTTATTAGTTATCTATTTTATATACAGTAGTCTGTATAGTCAATCCCAACCTTATATGTGAAATCTAAAAAAAAAAAAAAAAAAGGTACAAATATGCTTATTTACAGAACAGAAATAGAGTCACAGGGAATTCCTGGCAGTCCAGTGGTTAGGACTTGCTGCTTTCATTGCTGTAAGCCAGGTTCAATCCATGGTAGCGGAAAAAAGATCCCGCAAGCCGCACAGAGAGGC